>NC_086335.1:20739016-21042440 GCF_032445375.1 Bacillus rossius redtenbacheri
ATGATACTACGAGGCATTGCTTCACAGTTACTTGTTAATAACTACAGCACGTTTCAATTTAGGACAGAATAAAGAGATATCAAAATTTATAATATTAATTAAATAAAATTTTTGGCCGAATAATATTTTATTCCTTCAGCGCCAAAAGTTAGAAACGTGAGCTAAACATATATCTGTTTAAGCTGCAATGATATAAGGTCTTGAAGTACATAAAGATTGCATAACGAAGTTGACTCACATATAATGCGTGCTGTCGAGTATTTAAAAATATTTTCAGTGACACCTGCCCCTAAACCTAACGAAGGATTCTTAAATCTTAGTAATAGATTTTCTGTAGTCTATGTAATAAATTAAAGTGTAGTTCTGTCTTTAGCGTAGCGCTGAGACGGAGCGGCATAGAGACGTAAAATTTGGTACAGAGCCCTATAAGTAGAGACCTGTAAAATTCGCGATTTCAAATCCCTAAATGATAGACTCCATGATCCTCTATGCACTCGTGCAAATTACATCTTCTGATTGGTTACCGACTCGTAACACCTGTTGACTGAAATTATCGTGATTCGCTAATTCTTCTGTTAAAGATTTTTCATTGGCCCAGAGTCCTTCAGATAATATGTGGCCCAATCACTGAAACAAAATAATGTCAAAAGTATTTGGACTCTATCATATCGCGAAATGAATCCGCGAATTTTACAGGTCTCTACCTATAAGCGATTTGTTTTCAAAATTCAGGTTTAGATTATTAAATTGATTTTTTTAGAGATTTTTACTTATTTCAAATGATTTTCGCCCACAATTATTCCGTGCGAATAGTAGAGTAGGAGCAGTGGTAGACCCAAAAGGGTAGGCAGTGGCGTACTCACTGAAAAAAAGCAGAGGCAAAATAATGCAGTGCGGCATTGGGGAATGTACGAGGAGCTGCAGGAGGGAACTAAGTAGCGTGGCTGTCACTCATTGTCTGACCACAGTACATATAAATACAAATGTTTGTAAAAGTGAACATATGTTCATAGTCCTTTTGTTAACCCCATGGATATTTAGCTCTATTAATGCATAATGAGAGTGCAAGAGTGTTCTAACTGCAGTCTTTCGTAGCGACGCACGTGTGTATCAGCTAATGATTTATAATACGCTGCTTTTCATCGCTGCAATCATACAAACTATTGTGTTTTAAATCTACTGATTCAGACGTCAACTTATAGAAAATCCGTAAATATAAGAAATTATACTTTTGAGTTTTCCAACTAAATTGTATTTACATTTTGCCACTTTTCTAAAATGTCAGATACAAGAGTCAGCGCTTAGCTATGACAGGACGAATAAGTAGGGGCAGGCATTTTTCGCGAATAAAACTGAACGCCTATTAGACTGCAACAAGGTATACCCGCAGCAGCGGTCCCTCCCTTGTGATTGGAGGCCGTCTTCAACAGAAGTAGTTACCTTGTTTGAACCGAGCCTCTCAGGACGCATTTGCTTCCGCAACGAATTACTGTGATTGGTGTTTTGGCAATCGTCATGCACCTGAAAGAAACTCATCCAATCACGGAACACAGATGATGTTACAGTGTCTTAACTTTCAGCTGGTCTCGGAGTCTTTTCGCGAAATATGCAGCCCCTACGAATAAGTTATTTCTAAACGGAGCATCAAGTTTGATCTGTGAAACACGTGGGCGTGTTACAACTTCATGATCTAGTCAACTCCCCTCCCCACCTTCACCTCAGGTATCTCAGCACGATGCTCGTTCACTTCGCGATATGTCATGAACAAGGCTCATAATAGGTCCCGCAAATTCGCTTGCTAGCGTGGGACTGAGAAGAGCTGGGAGTTGATCGAGCCGATTGGTGCGTGCAAGCAATGAGAGCGAATATCTAAAGTCACGTCCTAAAAGACAAAGAATTACTAAATTGCTAATATTTTCGAAATCTTCTGTCAATATTTACGCATTGAATAGAGGATGATTAGTGAATTACTAAATGAGAATAAATCTAACTTCACAATAATTATAACATGGTACTGAGTTTTCAACAATCAAAATTAAAATACGTGTCTTGGGTTATTCGGTAACATGATTAAGATATGATTTCACATTAAAAACTTAATTTTCAAGACAATTCACAAACGATGAAATTTCATTGTTATTGTATTATGCTGCCATTCTAAACGTGAGGGGTTCCTTTAACAACATTACGCCCATGTTCTTTATTATCATTGTCAAGAACACATCTTCGTTTTAAAACCATTCTTGGTCCAACCGTGTGACGTAAAACACTGCATTTATTTTAAAATTCCATTTCCTTGTTTGACAATACAACTCAGCGTTTGGGTATTTCAAGTGAGGCGCTTTTTGTTCTCAATGTTTTGTACTTAAAAAGAGTTACGTCAGAGCAGTGTTAAATTACTGAAAGCAACATAAACTCTAACAGTTTGGCGTGTAGATATGTTTATATGCATATGCCCAATACGGTCCTCTTACTCGGAGGAGATTCTTGTTACTTTCTGTTCCGATAAGAACGCAAGTGCTGGAACAAGCGAACAAGCGTCTTCTCCCACTCCATGGTTCTCCTCATTGCCTGGTCCAGTTAAAAAGTGCGGAGATATGGAGGACTCTTGCACAGCCAGATGTACTGCTTCACGCACAGCCCACACGCTGAAGTCCACGGCGGGGAAAAGGGCTTGCCTGCACTATCTCGACCAGGATTCGCCAACGCTTCCAACAGGAGAGGCTTCGAAGCTCGCAGTGTTTTGATTTAATCGCCCTTTGTTTTCGTTGCGTATAGCCGGAGCCGGAGCCGCCGTGGCTGGTTCGGTCCATGTCTCCCTCCCTTCACCACCCACCACCCACGATCCGACCAATCTGCCCTCCCCTCCCCGCGTCCACCATTATCCTCGAAACACCCTCCCGGATCAAAGTCACGGTGAAAAGAGTCTTCTTTCTCCCTTTTTTTTTGTTTTCTGTCTTTTCTCTTCCGCTGATTGAAACGCACGAATGGAAGCCTGCCTCGTCTTCGGGCCGGCGACCGCGGTGCGGCGACGCAAGTGCTGGGCTCCCAAAGTGGTCTGGCGGAGGGGGAGGGCCGTGGTAATCCAGCCCGGCAAGCGCTACTCCTTTCTTCCCGATCCTCGTCATCTCGCGGCTACTCACCCGCCTGCGCCATTACGAGCACGCCTCGTTTTCCACCGGTGGTGCATCTGCGTTCTGCAAGTTCGGAACAGTGGCAACTGCTCTGTACATGCCCCGTTTGATGGCAAAGTTGTGAAATATTCTTTTCGCTGAAGATTTTGGAGATCTGCTCTTTACCTAACTGACAGAAGGTGTTTGATCCAGCTATAGTTGTTCATGGTTTTGAAGCGTATTATTGGGGACAGGCTTTGATTAACAAGTTTGATGAAGCTAGGTTCCAGGATCTGTAACTACTTTTCGTTTTAATTTCTATTGATTCAGTAGTAAAAATAATTGGTACAACTCAAGGACATAATCCAAATACTCTTATATATTTTGTTAAATTATAAATTTTTTACGAGATGCCTTCCAACTTGAAGAAACGGTTGTTGTTAATATTATTATTTAGACTCATATTTTTATTAATAAGTAAAAAAAGGATAAAGGTTGAACGACTCGTCTGCTTCGTGGAGATTACAGGCGGGTGAAAGGTGAAATAAAGGTGAAAGATATTAATATGTAGCAACTGTGGCCTGGATTGGCGCGGGCTTTAGGTGACCAGGTTTTATGCGGTATGACCAGTTGACCACTGGCTAGTCACAGAAGAAAAATTTGCTAATGATGACAAGGTATTTATTGCCCAGTCACCTAAAACACAAGTATGAAGGTCTCATTTAGTGTACAGTACTTTGCTACGTAGTGTGGCATGCACTTAAAACAAGTCCATCATACTGATTGTTGTTCGTATGATTCTAACAATTTTCAATATAGTTATTATGTGTGAAGTTTCGTAGACATTCATTCAAAATACATTACTTAACACGCGTATAAATTTAATGTAGTTGACATTTCGTTGTAAGTTTTAGAATTCTCGAAGTAAATAAATACAAAAAAAATATCATCTATTTTTATTATATAATAGCTTTTGAAACACAAACAATGATTTTAATTTGATTAGTAATGAAAAATTTTATATAAAAATGATTTTTTTTGAACTCATTTATAAAAATTTTATATGTAAAAAGATATATAAAGAATTTTATTTAATTTTGGGACACATAAAGCATTTCAAAACTTTACACGAAAGAAATTAATTAAAATAATTTAATACGTTAATAATGAAAACATGGCGCTTCACATTTTCATAAAAATGTTAATAATAAAATGTTTTACCATCCAGCTTTGTTTTAACAGGAAATTAAAGTCTAAGCGGGAACAAAAATAAATATTTAGTTTCTTACATGTGTATTGGTGAAGACTGAAAAGTATTTGCTAGACAGAGAGAATACAAAACGAGGAGCTGTATAAAATATTGAAAGAGGAAAGAATAATCACTGGAAGTTAAGTAAAAAAAGGAATGAATTGGGGTACAACATTGTTTGAAAATGTATTGTTTTAAGTTGCAATGAAACGAGGATTAAAGTGTGTTTAAAATTTCAAAGAATAATGTAGCTCTCTAAAATCCCCATACAAGTTAAGAAGTTTAACTGAAGAAAGACAAAAAAAATCTGACTTCTAAGAGGAATCGCTGAAAGATAAACATTTATATTGCAGTATTCATTAAGGGTATATATTTTGTTAAAGCACTCTCAGCTGGGATAAAATTGCATGTGCTTGAAAGGTACGTCGTTTTAATATAAAACCCTCTACCGGACGCTGCTACACTGTCAGATGGTTTAACTATTTAAAAAAAAAAATTCTTACACTAAAAAGAAAAATTTCATTTTTGATACCTTTCAGTTATATTCTTAATATGTTTTGCCTTTGGAGCAGGTCTTAACAACTGTTACCGTATTCTCATTCTACTCCGGAAAAATGATAGCTGTGAAAATATTTTTAATTTTTTACAAGCAAAATTCTTTGAAAAATGATTGCCCAAGATATCATTTTAATACTGCGAGGTAGATATTTGTGAAATTGCAAAACGTACAAAGTTCTGCCTTGAAATTTTACAAGTTAAACTTTGGCAACTGAGTTTCCAAGGACTATCCTCGGAAAAGTACAAAACATTTTAACAGCGTAGGCTTCATATGTATTCCTATGTTCACTAGAGACGTGAAAGGCCCGTAAGTTACTGTGCACGTCATAAATTAGGTACTGATCTGTTCCGTCATTGTTCTCACAATCGCGATCAGTTAGAATTCCTACGTTGTTTATCATATTAGTAATGTTTCAGTCATTGGTCAAAGCGGGACACTCTGCATGCCCCATAACTACAAGCTTCAGAGGAACTACATAGCTTCCCTTACGAAGGGCTGAACTGTGACCCAAAAATAAAACAACAAAAATTATAAGTGTCCGAGTGATGGTTTGGACACAAAGCATTATCTGATTGGCTAAGCGAGACATCCATTTGACTAGGCCTAGATCCTGTCACACGTTGACAAGTGATGTTTTCTCATATTATTTGAATTATTTTCTTAGCATATTTTTGGGGTGTTATCAACGTAAGAATTCAGTAAACGCAGGTCAGTATGCATTTTTGCAATATTTAAATGTTACATGAAACTAAATCTGTTTTGAAGATGTAGCAAGAAGGAATAAATACCTATCAGGTATTGTTCTTGATAAGATAATATGTCTTTCCTGTTTACGGTTGTATTTAACGGCAACGTTGTAGATTTTTGCCAGTGACAGGGGTGAACAGTTCTCATTGCCCACTTTTTTTGTTACACTTAAATGATATTCCCGCTGGCTGTAAAGAATTTTCACTTCAGAATGTTGCTCTGGCAGGTCAGGCTGTGTAACCTCCATTGCTACAGCTGCTTCGTCAACCCAGCTTCTCAGCGCTAACAACCAGAGCAAACTGAAGTCCAGTGTCTGGTGGTAAACGAACACGCGGATGCAGCGACTGGAGTCCCGGCAGTGGCGGATCCAAGGGGGGGGCACCAGGGGCAAGTGCCCCCCCTCCCCCCGAAAAACCAGTTGTCTGCTACATTAATTTTGACTTGATGTAGGCTTTTGGACATACGCCATTGCTTAGCACATGTATGTCTGCAGAATAAAACTACAAAAAAACACAAATGACAAAAAAACACAAATTAAGCAAAAATTGCTGTTGTCAGGATTTGTCATTTGTGTTTTTTTGTAGTTTTCTTCTGCAGACATACATGTGCTAAGCAATGGCGTATGTCCAAAAGCCTACATCAAGTCATGCACTCCCAATGCACAAATCTTTCAAAGATAATACATTAATTTTGCCAACAAAAATGATTGTTTCTGAAATCAATAAAATATTTTAATATAATTAATGAATTTCTTGTAGAATCTTAAAATCTGGTGGTTGGATGTTATGTGTGGTGTGAGTAGATTAAATACAAATTTAGTAATTTTAAGACAATTTTTCTCTGGCTTCTCTGGAATCCTAGAGTGACCTCTCCGAGGTGAACCTCTGGATCCGCCACTGAGTCCCGGCAACCCCGCCAATGAGAGGCCCAGGCAGCGGCCAGCGGCTGAGCTCGGCGCAGAAGCGAGTCGCTGGCGGTCGGCAACAGAGAGATCCAATTAAACGGCCGGCGGGACCAATTAATCCGGAGGAGTTACCGAAACTTTCGAAACCCGACTCCGACGCTCAATCCCGCAGAAGCCCGCGCAGATGGGATGGGTCTGCAGGTGATCCCAGGCGGCAGATAACGAGAACCACACGACTGCTCTGATGGCAAATTACAAACATCGCAACAAAAAAAATTGTTTCTTTAAATGGGCTTCACTTGAACTGATTAACATCTTTCGATTTGCCTAGATTATATTACACAATTTTAAACAAGGAAAAACAAAATTAATAATTTCTGCAAACGAAGTTTTTCGCGTTTAAATTGTTGAATTTCGATTTCAAACATTTCCCTATATTTATCCACGTATTTTGTAATTATTGTATCCGTATTGCTAAAAAAAACTTGCTATTGCATTATATTTTATATGTTTGCTTTTAAACGAAGTACAAATATTTAAAATATGGCACATGTTTGCCAACTGAATAACTCAAACAAAAAAATAAATTAGTCCTTGTACTTATGTACACGCGTTAGAAGTTATACATACTTGGCGTACATGTAAATAAATAATATAAATAAAATAAAAATAATAACTGGAGTGATATTATAAATAATTTTAGCAAATTATACAATTAAAAATATTTAAAAAAACTGAATAAATAGGCCTACTCAGTTTTTACGTATAAACACGCGTACAAAAATTATTATATAATGTAGTAAAATGATCTAGATGAATTTTAATTACTAATTAAATGTAATGAATGTTTTTCGCTACTGACTAGCTGAAATAATTAAGAAATCTATTTAAAAATTTTATACCACTTTTAAATTCTTAAGTTCTTTAGGAAAGCTCTCTTCATTCCAAATATTACAGACTGGACTGTAAAAAAAATAATAAATGATAAACTAAAACTTGATTTTTTAAATTCTACAGCATGAATCGGAATTTTTTAATTTCATTATTTCTAACTAATTATGTGCACGAACTGATTCGTTTAGATAGACACATAAGCTAATCACCAAGATTTACGAAATTAATGCCAAACCAGTAAAATGTTTGGAAAGACCCTTTGTACAATTATTCAAGGAACCTACATCAGTTAAGAACTTCAAAAACGCGAGTCAATAAAAATTATGTATTAAATGGTAACAAACTAGCCTTTTACAAAAATAACTCAAACATTACATGATTTTATCAAAAGTTTTGCTACGTTTGATATATATATACATATATATATATAAAAACATAATAAGAACCTGGAATTGCAAAGTGTCACATATTTAATTGTTTTTGAGTTCAACAAGTATAGGTGCGTTAAGATAAATAGCTAACACAAAGTGACTATAAAGAACTTAAGCGAGTACTCAAGATAATACTCAATTAAAGGTAATTTATCAATCTGGCTTTCTTGGTACTTTGTTAGTGAGTGGCATCTCACGTCAACTGTAGTTAGATTGCAATACGCATAAAGCCCTGTTTCGTCCACCTGATCATGATGAGTCGTATTACCCACTGCAGGGTGTCGTGAGCACAGACAACGTCACGGTGATGACAGCAGTGATGTGCCTCTGCTCGTCAAGGCAGGATGATTCAGCGATGGTTTGCCCTTGCCTTCCGCGGGATGAAGGTGAAAGGGACATCACTAACTCCCAGTCCTGAACCCAGGGAGAAGGTGTGGAAAATCCCGTCCCCATATGGCAATCGAACCCTCGTTTTTTTGGCTCTCTGGCTATACCAGACATGTGAGCCACCAGACCAAGTGGGGAACTTCGCCCAACTATACGTGGAAAAAAAACCTTATAATTTTATAAGTTCGTCTTTTCTTGAAATAAAAATGAATACATTATTGTGAGGTGGATCTTTGAATAGCGTTTTAAAAAAAAACGTAACTTTCGTTTAAATGTATGAGAATATCTTTTGTGCACGCTAAACTGTTCTTGCAAGTGTGTTAAAGTCGCTAAAAAAGTACTTAAAAAAAAACAGAGTTATGGACTACCGTGAGTAGAGAGTGAACAGAGTTAAACTGCACCGTTGGTTGCAGTCAATGTTATTAAAAATCCGCCGCTTAAAGCTGTGCAGCAGTTGCAAGCAGCACGACGTAAAACACAGCGTTCCAGTTCGATGTGTAGTCCAGTTGTGGGTAGAGGCGGTGGGGGGCGGGGTAAACGTTCACCAACTCACAGAATAGCTCGAACTTTACGGTCTGTAATCGTAAACGCGTGATCCTAAAAAAAAAAAACTTCTAATTCACTAAATGTAGATTCCTGTGCGCCGGGGCGGGTTTATTCACTTAGCGTCGCCTGGACTGTGTATTCCGTGGGCGCGCGGCGCCTCGGCGCTTCACTTTAAACACGTGTTTCCCGGGGCCGGCTGCGGCCATAAATATTCAAGACCTGTTACGCCAGATATTTCACGCCGGGAACAAGGCGACCAGGTGCTGGAATTTCCCAGGTGGGTACCCTCCCGCCGCGCCAACCCCCCAGGTCGGCCTAGCTCCACGGCGCCGCTGGGTCGGTCTCTCCGCTGCACGTCACTGCCACGGAGTCACAAGGGCAGTGCATCTGGACAGATGACCTCAAACACGTGTCAATCAGTGTAGGATATTATACTGCACTGGGTTAGCTCAAACATTTAAAATTTGATTAGTTTTTTTAAATTATAATAATTCATATTATAACTGCAGGAAAGATTTAAGCATATTGTGACATTTATTTATTTCGTATATTTCAAAAAAGATTTATTCAAAAATAATATAAATATATTTTTCACATATGTTATATTACGCCATTTTTTTATATCGTGTCAAACTAATTTATTTGTTTGAAATGGTAAAATTACTTCACTATTTTAAGGATTTGCATGCCTTTTCCGCTTTAATCTGGCTTGACTGAAAAGCGCATTCCGTCAAATATCCTAAACATATCTAACAATTTTTTTTCTAAAATAACTTTGATAAAAAATCACTCCCTCTAACCAGTCAAACAAAAATTTCTGCGCTAGTTACTTTCCAATGTATACATCTAAATCCGAAAATATTTGACTAATTTTATCGGAAGGTATGGCAAGTTAATAAAAAAATACACAGGGTGACATAGCCTTTAGACAGCTCCCAGAAAGCTGCTGCAAGAGTGGCGCTGACTTTATTTTAACCTTCTCACGACTTTCCAGCAACGTTTCTCCAATAAATTAACCACGTCTGGCATAAAGATTCCTTTTAAAATGTTGATCGGGTGTTGACGGATGTATCTTTGCCGCAATCTTTTCAGAACGACGAGGAACTGTAACAGGAAAACTTTAAACGTCGGCACACGAGCCGCTGGAGTGCTGCAACTCGCTTCATTTGAAGTGAGCCGAACAGTCGTTACACGGCCGACTGGCCAGCAGATCCGCTCGGTCCCAGGGACGGGCAGTGCAACGAACTGAAGTTATTACTTCTGGAGATGTGCCATTAGCACTCTCCCTCCCCCTCCTTCGCGACCAGTTCTTCCCACACCACGTCTGTCGTCTTCCTCCCACGCTTCTGGCGGCGAGCTCACATCGGTCGATTCGTCAATTGGTACAGACCTGAAATATTCGCGGATTCATTTCGTGTTATGCTAAAATTCCAATAATTATACCTCAGTGCTGCTTCTGGCATTGGTTCACTGTTAATCAGTAGGACTGAGGGCCAAATCAGAAACCCTCACTCATAGAAGTGTTTGATCACAGGCCACCCAGTCGAGACGACTCACAAATCAGCAGCCAATGTACAGGTGGCATTTGCCCGAGTGTGTAGAAGATATTGGAGTCCATCCTGAAGGTCATTGAACCCGCGAATTTTTCCTGTCTCTATCAATTGGTATTTTGATAATTTCTGGACGCCAGCAGCGAACACTCTTACACTGTCTATAGGAAATATTTCATACGGGATCAAAGCCTTGAGTAATAAATACCGAGCTAATTATTTTTAAGAAGTATCGCAAAAATCTCAATAAAACGCTTTTACTGTATTTAAATTTGTAACACTGTAAAAAAAACTTAATTATGAACTACAATAACTTATAAACTTAATTACATTTATTTTAAAATATGTAAATTTTACAAGGTAACGTAAAAATTTTTTAACGCATACTCATAAATTTTAATTAATAGTTACATAAGATTTTTTCGTAAACTGTTATATCAACATTTTGTTTGCGCATGAAATACTAAGAAAGTAGTTATTAGTGTGCTATATAAAAGTTGAGTTTTTTTTTCCACTTAAATCTAATAAAATTCTCTGTTATATGTGTCTCCTTTTGTTTATATATAAATAAATATAGTTAAGAAAACGTAACATTTCGCTATAGTTGTTTAAAACAATTGAGTCATTATTTAGGCTGTGAATAATATCGATACCAGGCAACGAGCCAGCGGTACACCGCATGCAGGGACTTGCTGTGCCATCGAAGACACACACCAAAACTACGCACAATCCACAATACATACCGGCTGCGAACATTATTTGATGTTCAATTTTCACCTATTGAGGGTTGCCCTATCACCATTATTGTAGCTTCAACACAATCTAGCCTATGGACACTTTCGGATGAGGCTTGGTTTGCCCTTACCTTCCCCGCCCATAACCCCATTTTCCATTTACCTGGAACGAGTTCATATTACGAACAAATCTTTCGTTCTGGCGTAATGATAATTTATTCCTTCATAAACTAATAAAATAAAAGTATAAGGTATACTTCGAAGAAAGACTATTAAGTACATTTCTTAGAAAGACTACCTATTGTTGCCGTTACTACAGTGCGACTTCCTTAAAATTTTTATATATATTTTTGTTCCATGGTTCGTAGAAAAATTCAATTTATATGTGTTTTTGTGTACATCACATTATTATTGACACGATAATTCCCATAATTTTGCATAAATATCCTCCAAACTCATGCATAAAATAAAGTAATGGAAATTTTTGGTTTAGTTCATTAATGGGCAAAATAAGACCAAAATTTATAAGTGGTGAAGGTTTTTCAAAAATTATAAAAGTCGCTATAATACCCACAAAATGAAAAAAAAAATCATATTCGTTTAAATGTTTATTGTCTTGTAAAGGTAATATTACAAATTGTTTCACTAAATTTTGGATACGAATAACCAAGGGTTGGAGAACAAAAATATTTATATCTCTCTTGTAAATCTTATGATGTATAACTAAAACTTTGGCTGAAACCATTTTTAAGAAGACGAACCATAGTTTAAAAGGTTTGAATAAAACTGGAGTATAAATATTAAATAAAAAAATAATTTCCGTACCCTGTAAACTAAAAAATTAGTAATTATTTATTGTAAACCCTTAAATAATTACCTAAAACATTCGTCTGAAAAAACGTTTTCATACCACCAATCATTACTGAAGGGGTGAAAAAAGCAGAGTATGAAGAACAAAAACCTTAATAACTCCTTTAGTAAGCACACTATCAAATCTGTTCAATTTTTTTGTAAACATCATAAATATTACTTTTAGTTTTGTCTGTAATGATTTTTCTATACCACTAACCATTAATTCATTGGATGGGAAGAACAAACGTTAAAAGAAAAATAATCAGAATTATCTTATTAGGTAAACTATAAAATCTTAATCAATTAATAATAAATCTTATAAAAATTATCTTATACTTTGGTCTGAAGCAATTTTTGATAAAACGAACCATTACTGCAAGGGGTTGATAATACTGGGGTTTAGAATAAAAAGAAATAAATAAAAATTTCTTTATATGTACACTATTATAAATTCGTTCTTTAATTTAAACTGTGTATACATTTTTAAACCATTTTCTTTATAAATTTTTATGCAACTAATCATTACTCCAAGTGGTAAATATAACAAGGGTTGAACGACAAAAAAATTAATAAGTTTCATAGTATGTATTCTATAAAATCCGTTTTAACTAAATGTATCAACCCTGAACATTATCTAAAATCTATAGCGGGAACAAGTTTTGATGAAACCAGCAATTACCGTAGAAAAAGGTTGAAATAAAAAAAAAATTCAAACTCATCTTTACTATAAAACTGGATTGAATTAATTGGAAACAATCCTAATATTATATTAAAACTTAGTACAAAGAAAATTTTATACGTTCACTTGTTAGTATAAGGGGACACATTGTTTTTGAAAGTCAAAAAATTAACTACTAGACCTTAGTAAGCAAAATATGAATTTTATTCTAAGCTATTTAATGCTGGATGCATTGAGTTTAAAAAATTCGAAATATTTTCGCTGAATGAAACATAAGAAAACAATTAATCAATCATTTGGAAATATTAGGGACCTATAGAATATTTTGTACAATAAGTTATAAAAAATTTCCAGAAGTTTATAGAAGTTTCCAGAACATTTAAAAAAGAAATAGGTACTCTGAATTCTACATATGCCTGTAGTCTGTGACGAAAGTGATTTTTTAATTTATATTTAGGTAATGTACTTTTAAAACAACTCTTGTTTTATTTAATATTTTACTCGCCATTGGTTATTAAATTATATAGTTCAAAAGGTAGGTAAATAATTTTCAGCGTTTTTGGTGAAAAACGAAAGACAACTGATAAGCCTGTTTGACAGGGTCGTTGTTCAATAATTATTATTTAATTTATTAGATTGCACTCAACAGTGGAGAATTTAACGTGACCGTGGTAAAATTTGTAAAATGTATGAAAAGACATATCTGAGTACAGCTGTTCACTATAATTTTTTTTTTTTAAATTCAATGTTAAATACAATCTCACTATTATTTTTTAAGCTGTTGGTCATTGGTGGTGACACAATTTTTTTTTGACTCCTTAGACTTTGACTAATGTTAATATAGCATGAACAATTAATTATATGTAAGCAAATTGTTTGCTCAAAACTGTAGACAAATTTGATAAAGAATTTACTTTTTGTTAGGTAATTGCGGTTTTATTTTTGTCTCCTCTATATTTGAAGTTAACTTATTTATGGAAACATTTTGGCCACTTAATGAAAGTTATATGCTTAGAAAAGTATTGGTGAAATAGAAAAACATACACGAATCAGACAATAAAATATTGTATATATTTTATGCTAAAAATATATTATAACCAGTGGAAGATTCAGTACTATAAATACAAACAGCATATTTATATGAAAAAAAATTCCGTCCGAATGATTAAAATATGTTGATATTTTCTAAGTGATGGTTAGGGTTGGATAACATTAATTTATAATTAATTTGAGCAAAGATCCACACAATCGCGTGTAAACTGGGTATGAAATGATTATGTGTCAAAAATGCACCTTTTTAGACCAATTACAAAATTGTTAAGTAATGAAATTCAACTATTCACGCAACCAAAATTTGTTTATTAAAATAAGCTTTACAAAGACCTTACAAGTTAAAATTCTTATAAGCTACCTACAAAATAGCTTTAAAATTCAATTTCTTTCTTTGAGAGACGCAACGGTTAAAGGATAGTATTGTTTTTAACTGGGTTACCGCATGTCTCGATGGCGAACCTCATTTTCAGCGTACTATGAGGTTGTGGTTCGAGTTCCGCTCTTCCCGGGCATGAGTGTATGATTGTGCAATGTTTTTACTTCATGAATCACCCGATTGCTTCTACTGTTTCGAATGTTGGGGTGAATTGTGGCAAAAAAAGTTAAATTTTAAATGGGTATGCACAACTTTCACGTTGCAAATTCCTCTATAGGACAAATTCTTTGGAGATGGTCAAGTGGTAGTATGTTGCCATAGTTCAGAAGTGATGATGATGGATTGTCAACCCGTTGGTATTCCCCGTAATAGTCATGAGAATATGTCTATGTAGTGACTGGGGCGAACTATACAACTATTCCAGATGATTGTGAGGTAGTTCACTATTGCCTATCGCTATTTAAAACATATATTCTACTGTGAAGTTTACCTGACCAGGCTGGGAATAAAACCCAGTACCTTAAGCTCACAAACCGGAATAATATATATCCCTTATATTGTACATTATGCCAGTTGTTAATAGAATTGAAAAAAAATACAAATTGTTTTTCTAGTGATCCCGTGATTGAGAAGGAACCTTTGAGTTCGTGGTTGAATTTAAAAACACGAGAATGCGTGTATAATTTACTTGAACCCTTTGGAAAGAACCGTGCAACATTGTAAATCTTCCCAAATTTAATACATCGCCGGTTGGAACTTCTCACCGCGGGATCACGACGCCTTAGCGAAAACGACTTCCCATAGAGCTTTAAGCGTCCCTTCGTAGAAGTCGCACATTTCTCTTGCATGGTCGATGGGTTCGGGGGAGGGTAGTTTCGCCTCCAGCTGCGACGAAGGCACTCGGCGAGGGTAGTTTCCTTGGAGGGGGGGGGGGGGGGTGAGCTACTGACTACCTCGCAGCCCTGCGAGCCTCATTTCTCACACACGTCCGTAATATTCTGCGGCGATCCATAACGGCACCCTCCCACCGCCGATCAATACAGAACCCCCTCCCCCCAAGGCCTCGCCCATCCCGGTAGCATCGGGGAGGCGACAGGGCCACTCAACGCACCGAGCACCCCAACCCCCCAAGGAAGATACACGTGACATCATATCAACCCCCATCTCATCAGCGTGGTTTAGAAACACGTCCGGCGTTGTCGGACAGGTTAAAATCCTTCACTGAGTTAATGACCAGATAGCTTTAAAAATGACCCTTCATCGTTCACTTAACTCTTCAAAGAGCAGTGCATCGATCGATAAGACTGATCCTCAGCTGCTCATAATGTCCTCCCCCAGTATCTTGGGTTTGGTTCGTCGTGGTGAAAAACGGAAGGTTGAAGACATATGCATGCTTAGAGACCCGAAAATTTCGCAGACTGAGAATAACATTTAAACTTTTGCTCACTCTTCCCAAGTTAGCTTTCCTTTTGATTGGTTTCTGTCTTTTAAACCTCTCATTCAAATGAGTTCACTTGATTCGGGCATAATTTTACCGACTGGCAGTCAACCAGTCCATAATGGTAGAGAGGATAATGGGATGAAGTGTAGTCCAATCGTCATAGCAATGTTCAAGTTCAAAGTATTGATGAAATGCCCAAGTCTTATATGTATAAGTAACGAAATGAGGTGTTTTAAAAGGGGCAGTTTATGTATAACACGTATATTTAGTGCAGGAACACGCTTTTGTGGCTGAACGTTTTATAAAACTTATATATTATTCAGCTTTAGGGTACGGTCTCTCACCCCGTGTTGTCTTGTTTTATCATTCTCTTGATATTACTAAAAGTTGAGAGTTTTTCTATCAGTATAACACCTAACCCCGCTTGCATTTGTTATTCTGTTATAAATATTTCTATCAGATTTTTACTAAGTGTAATGTAATGAGTATAACCAGTCGCGCAAGTGATGGTAATTATTTTCCTATCGTTTGCGTGAATTTTTACAGTTATCAGCCTATTGAGAAAAATATTGTTACTTACTGCACAAGAATAAATAATAATTTAAAATTTTCACATTTATTGAAAATTCTTTCTTGTTTTTAAAGTTTTATCTCTATAAATATGTTAAAATTATTTTTATGTTTTAATTCAACTTCATATTCATAAATTTTATCTTTGGCTTTCTAGTTTTTGCTTAGCAACCAATAGTAAATAGGCTTTAAAATTAATGTTATTTTTTAATGAAGATTCTGATTGGCTGAACGTTTTGTCCATGACAATCATGTAGCCATGCATAAATTTTAGGAAAATTTGGTTGGGTCATAGCTATCGTGAGAGATAGTATACTTGTGTATGCTGCTTCAGAATTTTGGCAAATTTCTAATTCAGAAAATGGCTCAAAACTATAGAAACAATTTTTTTAAAAAATAATTTAAACTTTTGGAAAAATTAAGGGGAAAGTTATTTTTTTACACTTGAAATTATAACGATTTAAACAAGATTTACTGTCACAAACGACGGAATGAAGATTTTAACATTACACAGCCATACAGTCTTCACTTTAGATTGTGGTGAAGAAATTTGCTTCCTTTCTTATTTTGGACACCACCATATACCAGGAACCCACAACTCTTCCGTTACTCACTGATCACCACCCAAACAGGGCTTCAAATGACACCTTGTCCATCCTTCAAAACCCATCTCAAATATCATCACAACCTCCCGCTCCTTTCTATAACTCGGCCGACGTCTATGTTTCCTAAAACCCGCCCGGTAACATTCTTCTGCCGCAACACAACACTACCCCCACTTCCTCCCCCTTACCCTGCACCATTAGGAACCTTTTTTCGAAATATACCATTGGCTATTCCATACCTATCTCCTTCCATGGCTTCGTTTCATTGACCAATCGTTATATGCGGTTTACCCAACTCCATCTGCCCTATCCCAGGCTGACATATTCTTCCATACCCTTCTTAAATTTCTCCAATGCGTGTTTACTTCCTCATTCCCCCTCCTGCCGTTACAATTCTCCTTTCACTCTTCCCCATAAGACCATCAGTACTAGTGCTAGTGAAACAAAAATATGTGACATGTAAAGTAGTGCAACGAGCCAAATTAAGGGCTACCGTGTAAACTTTAATAAACATATTTTTTGTATCATGTGCTTCTCCTATTGTTTTGCACATACTTAATATTCGTAAAAGCAAATAATATTTGTAAATATGTTTTCTATATTCAATGTTATTAAATTAAATTTCACTTAGAAATGTTTTTTGTTCAAATTTCCCTCTCAATGCATGTAACAGCAGGTTTAGAAATAAGGTGTTGGTATCTGACTTGTATACAGACATAAATTTCAACAAAGACTGGAAGAGACTTTAAATTCTGGAACTGTGCATTGTAACTTCTTTGTCAATAAAATCATTTATGAAAACAAACCCAAATATTTATGAAATAAAAGTAGGTTCTAAAATGCGTCTGCTCATGTCTTGAGCACAATCAGACGGGCTGCATTGGATCCCTAGTATGTATAATGTCAGATCTGGAATCATGTGTCCGGTACCAACACAGAATATATACGTGGTAGTTGACTATAACTGTAAATGTGTTGTGTACTGTAGTATTGCGCTTTAACTACACACAGTTCACTAGTGTATGCACCATCTTAAAATACCAATCGGTATCCCATTTCCTGTGCAGGGCACCAACATGAGTTTAACCGTTTTGTGTACAGAACAGTGTTTGTTTGTGTAAGTTTGCAATGTGGCATTCCACATACTTGGGATAAAGTATAGAACCTTTATAATTTTATGGCTCTAGTAATCAACAGAAAAGTTCTATGGTAATGCCAGTCTATGTAAGCTCTGCATATTTACTACAGTTTTGATATTATTTTAGGTATACCCAGTAAATAATACAGTTTAGATTATAAAATATGGAAAAATACAAAAAAGAAATGGTTTCTGCTTAAAATAAATTGTCTTCAGCATTATCTTCTTTGTCATAAAATATCCCTTTGTCAAAAAATTTGTTTTGTGTTTGTCAAAGAATAATTGAATAAAGTTTTACGTATACTTCGATACCTGTTGCGTCTTGCGTGACGTCACGAATGAGAAACAATCTTTCAGTATGACTTCTGTTCTGTTTTAGAAGTGAATTATCAATTACGAGTTGTGAATCGGAAACAGTTTCCGAGCAACTACGTCCATAAATCTGCTTCCGGGCTGCTAATTTGGGAGCGAGAACTCGAGATCCGAGCGTTCCACGGGCGGAATAGCTGTAATTGAGTTAGCATTAAGTTTCGATTCGTGCTAGCAAGACGGCGAGCTTCCCTAAACACAAGATTGCTGGCTGCCTAGTTAGTGAAAAGGGGGAGGGGGCAGAGGGACGAAGAGCCTATCCGCAATGTGAGGCTATAAGGTCTGCAGTGGGAGGTTAGAAGGTCTCCCAAAAATCGTAATTACAAATTCTTTTGGGACAAAAAAAATCAATTTCACCCTAATCATTTTGAATACTTATGCAGGCCATTGTCAATAGAACATTTCAGCAGTAAAATATTTCATGTATGTTTTGCTGGTATAAAACCGAGTTCACGCAGACTTACTCAAAAGTTTAGCATAAACCAACGAATAGGCTCTACGTCCCGTCGACATATAATGTTATTAGAGACTATAAGGGGATGACGAGATGACAATATATCATTGAAGGAATTTGTGGCTTTGGGGAAACGTGAGAACACTGAGAAATCCCACAACACCTGGACAACGTCAGCCACTTTCTCACTTGCGAAAAATTCTTCGTTTGACTTAGCCGGCCACGAATCACCTCGATAGGGAGACGATGGATCATGATCTATTGGCCACCTTGGCGCTAAAATGTTTAGGACTTGGTCAAGGATGTAAATTAATAAGTATTTTCTAAGCCATATTAAAATCAATTGGTCTTATCATCAAAGCATATTTTAAGGTATCAACACTAAAATTTTATTTCTGAATCAATGTCACCTTAACGTAGCGTGAACTACACACAAAACCCTTGTTCTAAGAGTGAGGAACGTTCTATGTTCACTATCAAATTATGTTACGCAATAGATCTTTACTAAAAATTATTCTTCATAGTATACTTGAAGACAATGAGCAAGCAATGTTTTAAATTAATTGATAACACATTATTATTCTCAACATTTTTGTTATTGTAGCCTTAAAGAAAAAAATAAGGAAAAAAAAATAGTTCATATCATGAGGGTATAGAACTTTACCGATTACTATTTTATTTTTTGATGGCGTACAGGGAAATAAACATGAGATGCGTTAATAGAATCAGTTAGTATTATCGGATGCAATAAATTTTAATTTGTCCCTATATAAAAAATTGGTTTTTACGAATAAAACATTGAAAATTAAAATATTATTTATGGGCAGATTCTGCATTAATAAACGCCCGTCCAGCCGCAGATTCTGTGACTGGACGGGCAGAATTTATTAATCCATTGGCGTGCTTAAAGCTGAGCGTAACAAGCTGTCCTTCTGGTGGCAGTCTTTCGTAACAGTAGTCGTGTTTGTGTCAGCTCTTAAGCTGCGGCCAATCAGAAGGGGTCAACTACCTATCAACTCTCTGGTTACTGAAAAGTTTCACCAAATGCTCGCTGGTGACTATGAACACTGTGATGTGGCCAACATTTCAGACTGGTTTGTAAAGTCGTATTTTGTTGAAACTGCTGGGGAAAGCAGTGAAAGGAAGTGATTCATATAGTTTAATTTTTAAGAAGACAGTGAAATAAAGAAAGCTATTCAAATAGGTTTTAAAATAGCAAGAGGTAACAAATTAATGTTCGTGTTCGGTGTTAAAATATGATTAAGGCATTTTATAAATATTTCAGTGGAAAAAACTTACAAAAAAATTAAAAATAATATTTTATATTTCAGCAATATTGGATAAGCTGAGGTTGTTGGTTTTTTATTTGATTCCAAGCTAGATGTTATAATTGTTTTATAAAATACTAGCTTAGGACTTCCATTTCCGCATACCTTTGCAGTTCAGTCCAGTCCAGTTCATCCTAGTATATTCAAGAACATTCAAGTACATTCTTACTATTATAATACATTTAATTGCGGGTGGTCGGTGGTAGCTGTTGGTGGCAGATGGTCAGTTCGCATGGTCATACACAACAACCTGAAGAGATCTCGAACATTATAGCAGATTCCAAATATTTTGTAGAACGTTTTAGTCAAAATGTGTGGAAATGCCAGAATTAGACCTTTAAAAAAAACAGTTTAACTCACCACCACCACTACCGTAAGCAATTCACTTTCACTTATTACATTTAAAAAATCTCACTGAGATTTATTTCACTTTCTATCAATTTTACTTTTCCAATCCACTCGAATCGATTTCCTAACATATACTGATGCGTGCGTTTCGCCATATCCTTCTGATTTGGAATATATTCCCAACACATGATAATATAATATTCAAGAATGTTCCAAAAGATTTTGGACTTCCATTTTTGGATTCTAGAATATTCTAGATCCTTTTAGAACGTTCCAGAAAAGAAGTCCCTTCGAATGTTAGAATTTTCTGGGATACTCATTCTAGAAAATTCTTTAACATCCTATAACAAGCTAGAATATTCTAGAAAATGTTATTCAATCCTAGAACATTCTGGAACATTCAAGAATATTCGAAAACCTTATGGAATATTCTATAACATTTTGTAAAATTCTACAGTATTCTCAAACATTCTCGAACGGTATACAACATTATGGAACATTCTAGAACATTCTGGCCATGCTTGGTCACTTCGGCATTAGATTTCCCTTTGCTTCACCGAGATCCAATGAGAAGTCCATTGATGCGATGCCCTTTTTTGACACCTATATATTCAAGCCCAACCCTTGCCGTTCCAAACAGAAACCTTCTTTATGTAAGGGGCCGGGGGGGGGGGGGGAATTGTGCGACAAAACACACTCACATTTAATATGTGTATATACATATATATATTTAATTAAATCTTCTGTACTAAAATAACGATAGTAGTGTAGAAAGGGGGCTCCGAGAACAGACTTTAAGGAGAGGTGCTGAGGTGCCGACAGCCATCTTGGATTTGTGACGTCATGATGGCTATTTTGAACTCAAAAATTACTCAAAATTACTCAAAAATTTTCAAAATTTCCCATTTTCGAGGGGAAAATTCCCGTTTTGAGGGAAAATTTCCCGATTTTGCCAGTGGCTTGAATGTCCAAATTGAGGCTTAACAGCCATTCCATGCCAAAAAGGACCAAATGTGTACAGCTAAAACATAACATAAAATGTTTTTTAAGACTATAACTACCCAACATATCCTTAATTAACCAGAAATGTATACATTTTTCAATTATTTTTAATTTTTCATGCATAGCTTTTCAATTTAAAATGGGTACCTAATAATTACCAGGTATTATGATATAAACAAGTCAAGTTGGCGCTCCTTTAACATTGGCAATATATGTTTTTCTTAAACAGCTGTGTTTTGGAGGGAAAAGACCAGTTCATTTGGCTTCCATCTGTATGGTTTTTGTGGTTTAAAAATATTTTTCAGAGGTTTCAGCTAGTGTTTTTTGAAGACCTATTTGATTGTGTACCGTCCGTAACAGAAAAGTAATAAAGTTTATTATACGCATAAAATATTAATCAAGTAATTGTTTATCATACATGACTAGATACTACAACTAGATGTTAACAGAACCTCAAAGTTTAATGTTGATTATTTATTTTCTGGACTAATAAATCACTTTTTTAAGATTTGTCCTGTCCGTAACATTTTAAAGATTTATTATAATATATCGTCATTTTGTTGTTTTTTGTAAATTATTGTGAATTTACCTAAACATGTGCTAATAACCAACATTCACATGAGAATTTCTTTAATAATGTTAACAATTTTAGAAGCATGTGATGTACAAAAAATTTACTTTGTGAGTTGAAGCCAAGGAACAGAATTCCATATTACTGTAAAGAAAAGTGAAAAAGTGTTGTGCAGAAGCTTACCAAGAACAATGTTCAAGGAGGGCAGTACCTACTCATTGAGCAAGTAGGGCAGAGTAGGTAAACATAATATGTAGTGGTGAGCCAGGGAGGAGTAGAAGATGACAGCAGCATTGAGATTTTCTACATGGAGCAGGACATTCTTTTTAAAACTGATACGAGAAATAAATATGTTGTGAACTTTTCAGAAGTGATAGTTTTACTTCCAGAACCTGAGTTAAAACAGATTGGAGATAGGATTTTTTACAAATTTGAAAAAAATTACTGCGATTATGTAGAATCTGCTTTTCTGAACTTAAAAATTATTTACGATACTCAAATGACTGATAATGTTAGAATTTTTGCTGTTGTGTTCATTAAGGAGTAACTTTTAAACCAAATTGTTAAATTCAGTAAGGTGGTATTGTAAATTATATTTTGTCCCAGGTCATGTCCCGTCCGTAACAGGTCACTCACTAACAAACATTTTAACTGTTGCTTAAAACTTAATTTTTTATGTCAGTTTATAATATATTTTTAACTTCTCGTTATCTAGATACTAAATAGTAAATTAATTGTAAAAAAAACACTTAATGATTTTCAGAAAATATTTAGTATTCCTCTTTGATTCAGAGGCCAAAAACAACATTGAAATGGACAATTAATAGCATCATATATGCTGATATTATAAAATGTTATTATGTTCTGTTAGTAGTATGTAAATGTATGTACTGGATCAGGGTTCAGGGTGTGGTGCCGGTGCCGGTGTCCGCCATCTTGGATTGTGACGTCACGGCGACAAAAATTCCTCAAAATTCCTCAAAAATGACTCAAAATGACTCAAAATTTCCCATTTTAAGAAAAAATTTCCCGTTTTCGAGGGAAAAATTCCCGTTTCGAGGGAAAATTTCCCGATTTAGTCCTTAAAAATCCCAACGGCTAGAAATGTCCTGATAGAGGCTTAAGCATCCTTAACTCAAGCCTCAGTTAAGCCTCTATCAGGATGTGGCCTTGACCTTTGACCTTGACCCCGACGGCCATCTTGGATCCACCATCTTGGATGACGTCATTTCGTTTTCTCGAACATTCCGGCATTGTGTTATCGGCCATTTTGAATTATGACGTCACCGTTGCAATTTCCGTTACGGTCGCCATCTTTAAATTTATTATCCGATTTTAATGAAAAAAAAAATTAAAAATTATAAAAAAAATTAAATAATACAATTTTTAATAAAATATTTAAAAAACAAACATTTACAACACGGAGCTCGGAGTCCTCGGTTCAAACCCGACAAGTGCAAAAAAATAAAAATGGCGACAGATCCTTCCCACGCGGTGGCTGCAGGCATACTGACTCCCTCCACTTTTTTTTTCAAAGCATATATATCGTCAGGTAGTATGACATCATGTCCGCCATCTTGTCTTCATCCACTGGAGACCACCATCTTGTTTTCGTCTGCTAGAGTGTGCCGATATCATGTAGTATAATTATCTGGTCACCACACCTTTGACCTTGACCTTGAACTTTGACCTTGACCTTGAACTTTTACATTGACCTTGAACTTTGACCTTGACCTTGAAATTTGACCTTGACCTTGAAATTTGACCTTGACCTTGAACTTTGACCTTGAAATTTGACCTTGACCTTGAAATTTGACCTTGACCTTGAAATTTGACCTTGACCTTGAAATTTGACCTTAACCTTGGAATTTGACCTTGACCTTTAACTTTGACCTCGACCTTGAAATTTGACCTTGACCTTGAAATTTGACCTTGACCTAGAAATTTGACTTTGACCTTGAAATTTTACTTTGTCCTTGAAATTTAACTTTGTCCTTGATGTCCATCACGGATCCATCATTTTATGTTCAGTACATGCTACCAGGAGCGACCACCTGCTGGAGTACACCATCTTGTGCGTGTACTCGTATAACCATCATGCTAGTTTTATTCTAACATGCTACAGTGCAGTAATCATTTATTATTACTGATTTACCCACCATCTTGAAATTTGACCGCCATCTTGAAATCATGTAATTATTTAGCTAGAAATGCGGGAAAAATTCCAATAGTCTCCGAAAAAATCATTTATTAATTTACAAATCGAATCGATGGCTCCCTGTCCACGGTTCGATTCTTGACCAGAGACAGTTGTAACTAATTATTAAATAAATGTTAGGTTCTGTTTTCCATTACCTTTCGCGGAGTTTATTAATCATTCACTCTACGAAAATTAACTCAAGTCAATATACCGGACCAAAGAATTAAATCAGTGCCGATTTGACTATTATGAAAGTCTAATTTTTCAATAATCTGAATAACATATAAGCCGTTCATGTACAAAGCCACACATATAGATCAATTGCCTTCAGTCCATGAGACCGAGTCATGTCATTATCAGACGTATAGGCTAGTCATTTCAGGACCACATGACCTTCGTAATCCATCGTGACATTTTTATACATTCTAAAGGACCAAGTAACCTTGTAAAATATTTTAGTAACACCAAGAGGTGATAAACTAGTAAATATTCAATCACTACATTTTGTACTACGCGCGATCAACAAAAAAGGAAGCACCAACAACGAAAAGACAGCACCACCAACGAAAAGGCAGCACATTTGGAAGCACCGACAACGAAAAGGCAGCACATTTGGAAGCACCGACTACGAAAAGGCAGCACATCTGAAAGCACCGACAACGAAAAGGCAGCACATTTGGAAGCACCGACAACGAAAAGGCAGCACATTTGGAAGCACCAACAACGAAAAGGCAGCACATTTGGAAGCACCGACAACGAAAAGGCAGCACATTTGGAAGCACCGACAACGAAAAGGCAGCACATTTGGAAGCACCGTCATCGAAAAGGCAGCACATTTGGAAGCACCGACAACGAAAAGGCAGCACATTTGGAAGCACCGTCATCGAAAAGGCAGCACATTTGGAAGCACCGACAACGTAAAGGCAGCACATTTGGAAGCACCGACAACGAAAAGGCAGCACATTTGGAAGCACCGACAACGAAAAGGCAGCACATTTGGAAGCACCGACAACGAAAAGGCAGCACATTTGGAAGCACCGACAACAAAAAGGCAGCACATTTGGAAGCACTGACAACGAAAAGGCAGCACATTTGGAAGCACCGACAACGAAAAGGCAGCACATTTGGAAGCACCGACTACGAAAAGGCAGCACATTTGGAAGCACCGACAACGAAAAGGCAGCACATTTGGAAGCACCGACTACGAAAAGACAGCACATTTGGAAGCACCGTCATCGAAAAGGCAGCACATTTGGAAGCACCGACAACGAAAAGGCAGCACATTTGGAAGCACCGTCATCGAAAAGGCAGCACATTTGGAAGCACCGACAACGAAAAGGCAGCACATTTGGAAGCACCGACAACGAAAAGGCAGCACATTTGGAAGCACCGACTACGAAAAGGCAGCACATTTGGAAGCACCGACAACGAAAAGGCAGCACATTTGGAAGCACCGTCATCGAAAAGGCAGCACATTTGGAAGCACCGACAACGAAAAGGCAGCACATTTGGAAGCACCGACAACGAAAAGGCAACACATTTGGAAGCACCGACAACGAAAAGGCAGCACATTTGGAAGCACCGACTACGAAAAGGCAGCACATTTAGAAGCACCATCATCGAAAAGGCAGCACATTTGGAAGCACCGCCAACGAAAAGGCAGCACATTTGGAAGCACCGACAACGTAAAGGCAGCACATTTGGAAGCACCGACAACGAAAAGGCAGCACATTTGGAAGCACCGACAACGAAAAGGCAGCACATTTGGAAGCACCGACAACGAAAAGGCAGCACATTTGGAAGCACCGACTACGAAAAGGCAGCACATTTGGAAGCACCGACTACGAAAAGGCAGCACATTTGGAAGTACCGACAACGAAAAGGCAGCACATTTGGAAGCACCGACAACGAAAAGGCAGCACATTTGGAAGCACCGACAACGAAAAGGCAGCACATTTGGAAGCACCGACAACGATAAGGCAGCACATTGGAAGCACCGACAACGAAAAGGCAGCACATTTGGAAGCACCGCCAACGAAAAGGCAGCACATTTTGGATGCATCATCGAATAAGGAAGCACATTTGGAAGCTCCATCAACTAAAAAAGGCAAAAAGGAAGCACAAGTTACGAGATCTACGTCTTAGTAAGAAATCATAATACAAGAAATAAAAACATTACATTCTTATAATTTAAATTATTTATTTTATTGCTTTACATTATACAAATGCAAGTAAAACAAGTCAATATTGTATGTAGCCAGCATTCCTCAGTTCCTCGAGTATGAAGGATATTTCTTTGATGCACGAATAGTTTCCTGCACAAAGCGAACCATGTAGTAGTCTTAGCCGGTCAACCAATATGTTTGGATCTTTCCATGATGTGTAATCATTCTCTTCTACCACCATCTTCCTTGCACCTTTATAATAAATATTATGATCTCTGGTGTCTTCCGTTTTACCACCAACCTCAGGGTAACTTTCATGTTTGAGACGGTGATCATCACAAGCTTGATCAGATTTATTTAATATATCACGTCTTTTCCATCGTTTCGGTCTCAGGACACCGCCACATTCTTCGATCTTGGCAGCTTTAGGTGCTTCATCATAGTCTATGTCTTTGTCAACAGCCTCAGAGTCACTGTAACAATCACCGTAGAAGGAATCGTCTTCACCCAATTTACCGTAATAATTCGATGTTGATGATGTTGAAGTGTCTTCATCGTCTTCGTGCTTCCTTTTTAGGAGTCCATCATTTTTACAAAGTAGGAAAGATCTACTTGAATTCGGCTGGAATATATTCTCACTTTTCACGTTAAGGATTCTTCCATTGCCTTCATTCTTCCGTAAATCATCAACCTTCTTCAATTTAAGTTCTTTGTCGAGATCGGAAGAGCCAAGAAAATTATTGTCGTAATGCAGATCACTCTTCCTTAGGCTAGTAGATTCATCGTTGTCCTCTAGCTTGTACGCAGGCTTGGCGCTACAAGTTCTGCCATGTCTTTTTAGGCTCTCTCTCCGTGTAAACGACTTGCTACATCGAAAACAACTTATCATATTGCGCAGTGGATTTTTAACACAGTCATTCTTCTCGTGTTGTCTTTTATTCTTTCTCAAGATAAACTTTTTACTGCAAAACTTACACCTATGTTCTTTCGATACAGCGTCAGATCCCAAATCGGAATTCATATTAGTTACTGAGACTAATGCCAGATACCAATTGAGTGTTTTAAATTAGATTCAATACTTAAATAGAAATTTTTTCATATTTCATCAGCGAGAATTAATATATCTCATGCAAAAGTACTTTATGCATGTAGTTCTGCTTTTCAACAACAGATATCGCCACATGTTGCTTGCAGGTAAATAATATTTAGTTATTTTATGCGGGATGCGGGATGCTCACTAACGATCGCAAAAGAAGGATGGCTTCGTTAGACTCCAAGGAAAAGAAAGTTCGTCTTGCATGTTGGTGCTGCACAGATGTCTCATGGCGTAATATTAATTTGACTGAGTAATGATATTTGTTAATTCCACCTGATAAAAATATTGCAAGTTTTGATTTAGTAGCAGAAATTATCGAATTAAATGTAACTCCAAATAAAATGACATGTCTCATTAGAACAAAAAAAAATCCATGCAGAGAGCGGTTTCTCAGAATAGTCAGAAACACTTGAAGAAACCACAGGAATGATTGCAAGAACACGGGAAAAACCATCAAAATATTGTCAAGAATAATCAGGAGCACACTGAGAAAACCACTATAATATTAACAATAATAATCGGAAGCACACGGAGAAAACCATCATAATATTGGCAAGAATAATCAGGAGCACACGAAGAAAACCGCCACAAGTTTTCTTTGATATCATTAAAATACAAAAAAAAATTAATAAAAAATAAAAACGAAAAAAAATTCAAACATTCTGGCTTGTACTAGAACTCTATCTTTGCTCAACAATGAGAAGTTCACAAGCTAGCAGAATGTTTGAATTTTTTTTCGTTTTTATTTTTTATTAATTTTTTTTTTGTATTTTAATGATATCAAAGAAAACTTGTGGCGGTTTTCTTCGTGTGCTCGTGATTATTCTTGCCAATATTATGATGGTTTTCTCCGTGTGCTTCCGATTATTATTGTTAATATTATAGTGGTTTTCTCAGTGTGCTCCTGATTATTCTTGACAATATTTTGATGGTTTTTCCCGTGTTCTTGCAATCATTCCTGCGTTTCTTCAAGTGTTTCTGACTATTCTGAGAAACCGCTCTCTGCATGGATTTTTTTTTGTTCTAATGAGACATGTCATTTTATTTGGAGTTACATTTAATTCGATAATTTCTGCTACTAAATCAAAACTTGCAATATTTTTATCAGGTGGAATTAACAAATATCATTACTCAGTCAAATTAATATTACGCCATGAGACATCTGTGGAGCACCAACATGCAAGACGAACTTCCTTTTCCTTGGAGTCTAACGAAGCCATCCTTCTTTTGCGATCGTTAGTGAGCATCCCGCATCCCGCATAAAATAACTAAATATTATTTACCTGCAAGCAACATGTGGCGATATCTGTTGTTGAAAAGCAGAACTACATGCACAAAGTACTTTTGCATGAGATATATTAATTCTCGCTGATGAAATATAAAAAAATTTCTATTTAAGTATTGAATCTAATTTAAAACACTCAATTGGTATCTGGCATTAGTCTCAGTAACTAATATGAATTCCGATTTGGGATCTGACGCTGTATCGAAAGAACATAGGTGTAAGTTTTGCAGTAAAAAGTTTATCTTGAGAAAGAATAAAAGACAACACGAGAAGAATGACTGTGTTAAAAATCCACTGCGCAATATGATAAGTTGTGTTCGATGTAGCAAGTCGTTTACACGGAGAGAGAGCCTAAAAAGACATGGCAGAACTTGTAGCGCCAAGCCTGCGTACAAGCTAGAGGACAACGATGAATCTACTAGCCTAAGGAGGAGTGATCTGCATTACGACAATAATTTTCTTGGCTCTTCCGATCTCGACAAAGAACTTAAATTGAAGAAGGTTGATGATTTACGGAAGAATGAAGGCAATGGAAGAATCCTTAACGTGAAAAGTGAGAATATATTCCAGCCGAATTCAAGTAGATCTTTCCTACTTTGTAAAAATGATGGACTCCTAAAAAGGAAGCACGAAGACGATGAAGACACTTCAACATCATCAACATCGAATTATTACGGTAAATTGGGTGAAGACGATTCCTTCTACGGTGATTGTTACAGTGACTCTGAGGCTGTTGACAAAGACATAGACTATGATGAAGCACCTAAAGCTGCCAAGATCGAAGAATGTGGCGGTGTCCTGAGACCGAAACGATGGAAACGACGTGATATATTAAATAAATCTGATCAAGCTTGTGATGATCACCGTCTCAAACATGAAAGTTACCCTGAGGTTGGTGGTAAAACGGAAGACACCAGAGATCATAATATTTATTATAAAGGTGCAAGGAAGATGGTGGTAGAAGAGAATGATTACACATCATGGAAAGATCCAAACATATTGGTTGACAGGCTAAGACTACTACATGGTTCGCTTTGTGCAGGAAACTATTCGTGCATCAAAGAAATATCCTTCATACTCAAGGAACTGAGGAATGCTGGCTACATTCAATATTGACTTGTTTTACTTGCATTTGTATAATGTAAAGCAATAAAATAAATAATTTAAATTATAAGAATGTAATGTTTTTATTTCTTGTATTATGATTTCTTACTAAGACGTAGATCTCGTAACTTGTGCTTCCTTTTTGCCTTTTTTAGTTGATGGAGCTTCCAAATGTGCTTCCTTATTCGATGATGCATCCAAAATGTGCTGCCTTTTCGTTGGCGGTGCTTCCAAATGTGCTGCCTTTTCGTTGTCGGTGCTTCCAAATGTGCTGCCTTTTCGTTGTCGGTGCTTCCAAATGTGCTGCCTTTTCGTAGTCGGTGCTTCCAAATGTGCTGCCTTTTCGTAGTCGGTGCTTCCAATGTGCTGCCTTTTCGTTGTCGGTGCTTCCAAATGTGCTGCCTTTTCGTTGTCGGTGCTTCCAAATGTGCTGCCTTTTCGTTGTCGGTGCTTCCAAATGTGCTGCCTTTTCGTTGTCGGTGCTTCCAAATGTGCTGCCATTTCGTAGTCGGTGCTTCCAAATGTGCTGCCTTTTCGTAGTCGGTGCTTCCAAATGTGCTGCCTTTTCGTTGTCGGTGCTTCCAAATGTTCTGCCTTTTCGTTGTCGGTGCTTCCAAATGTGCTGCCTATTTGTTGTCGGTGCTTCCAAATGTGCTGCCTTTTCGTTGTCGGTGCTTCCAAATGTGCTGCCTTTTCGTTGTCGGTGCTTCCAAATGTGCTGCCTTTTCGTTGTCGGTGCTTCCAAATGTGCTGCCTTTACGTTGTCGGTGCTTCCAAATGTGCTGCCTTTTCGTTGTCGGTGCTTCCAAATGTGCTGCCTTTTCGATGATGGTGCTTCCAAATGTGCTGCCTTTTCGTAGTCGGTGCTTCCAAATGTGCTGCCTTTTCGTTGTCGGTGCTTCCAAATGTGTTGCCTTTTCGTTGTCGATGCTTCCAAATGTGCTGCCTTTTCGTTGTCGGTGCTTCCAAATGTGCTGCCTTTTCGATGACGGTGCTTCCAATTGTGCTGCCTTTTCGTTGTCGGTGCTTCCAAATGTGCTGCCTTTTCGTAGTCGGTGCATCCAAATGTGCTGCCTTTTCGTTGTCGGTGCTTCCAAATGTGCTGCCTTTTCGTTGTCGGTGCTTCCAAATGTGCTGCCTTTTCGTTGTCGGTGCTTCCAAATGTGCTGCCTTTTCGATGACGGTGCTTCCAAATGTGCTGCCTTTTCGTAGTCGGTGCTTCCAAATGTGCTGCCTTTTCGTTGTCGGTGCTTCCAAATGTGCTGCCTTTTCGTTGTCGGTGCTTCCAAATGTGCTGCCTTTTCGTAGTCGGTGCTTCCAAATGTGCTGCCTTTTCGTAGTCGGTGCTTCCAATGTGCTGCCTTTTCGTTGTCGGTGCTTCCAAATGTGCTGCCTTTTCGTTGTCGGTGCTTCCAAATGTGCTGCCTTTTCGTTGTCGGTGCTTCCAAATGTGCTGCCTTTTCGTTGTCGGTGCTTCCAAATGTGCTGCCTTTTCGTAGTCGGTGCTTCCAAATGTGCTGCCTTTTCGTAGTCGGTGCTTCCAAATGTGCTGCCTTTTCGTTGTCGGTGCTTCCAAATGTTCTGCCTTTTCGTTGTCGGTGCTTCCAAATGTGCTGCCTATTTGTTGTCGGTGCTTCCAAATGTGCTGCCTTTTCGTTGTCGGTGCTTCCAAATGTGCTGCCTTTTCGTTGTCGGTGCTTCCAAATGTGCTGCCTTTTCGTTGTCGGTGCTTCCAAATGTGCTGCCTTTACGTTGTCGGTGCTTCCAAATGTGCTGCCTTTTCGTTGTCGGTGCTTCCAAATGTGCTGCCTTTTCGATGATGGTGCTTCCAAATGTGCTGCCTTTTCGTAGTCGGTGCTTCCAAATGTGCTGCCTTTTCGTTGTCGGTGCTTCCAAATGTGTTGCCTTTTCGTTGTCGATGCTTCCAAATGTGCTGCCTTTTCGTTGTCGGTGCTTCCAAATGTGCTGCCTTTTCGATGACGGTGCTTCCAATTGTGCTGCCTTTTCGTTGTCGGTGCTTCCAAATGTGCTGCCTTTTCGTAGTCGGTGCTTCCAAATGTGCTGCCTTTTCGTTGTCGGTGCTTCCAAATGTGCTGCCTTTTCGTTGTCGGTGCTTCCAAATGTGCTGCCTTTTCGTTGTCGGTGCTTCCAAATGTGCTGCCTTTTCGATGACGGTGCTTCCAAATGTGCTGCCTTTTCGTAGTCGGTGCTTCCAAATTTGCTGCCTTTTCGTTGTCGGTGCTTCCAAATGTGCTGCCTTTTCGTAGTCGGTGCTTCCAAATGTGCTGCCTTTTCGTTGTCGGTGCTTCTAAATGTGCTGCCTTTTCGTTGTCGGTGCTTCCAAATGTGCTGCCTTTTCGTTGTCGGTGCTTCCAAATGTGCTGCCTTTTCGTTGTCGGTGCTTCCAAATGTGCTGCCTTTTCGTTGTCGGTGCTTCCAAATGTGCTGCCTTTTTGTTGTCGGTGCTTCCAAATGTGCTGCCTTTTCGTTGTCGGTGCTTCCAAATGTGCTGCCTTTTCGTTGTCGTTGCTTCCAAATGTGCTGCCTTTTCGATGACGGTGCTTCCAAATGTGCTGCCTTTTCGTAGTCGGTGCTTCCAAATGTGCTGCCTTTTCGTTGTCGGTGCTTCCAAATGTGCTGCCTTTTCGTTGTCGGTGCTTCCAAATGTGCTGCCTTTTCGTTGTCGGTGCTTCCAAATGTGCTGCCTTTTCGTTGTCGGTGCTTCCAAATGTGCTGCCTTTTCGTTGTCGGTGCTTCCAAATGTGCTGCCTTTTCGTTGTCGGTGCTTCCAAATGTGCTGCCTTTTCGTTGTCGGTGCTTCCAAATGTGCTGCCTTTACGTTGTCGGTGCTTCCAAATGTGCTGCCTTTTCGATGACGGTGCTTCCAAATGTGCTGCCTTTTCGTTGTCGGTGCTTCCAAATGTGCTGCCTTTTCGTTGTCGGTGCTTCCAAATGTGCTGCCTTTTCGTAGTCGGTGCTTCCAAATGTGCTGCCTTTTCGTTGTCGGTGCTTCCAAATGTGCTGCCTTTTCGTTGGTGGTGCTGTCTTTTCGTTGTTGGTGCTTCCTTTTTTGTTGATTGCGCGTAGTACAAAATGTAGTGATTGAATATTTACTAGTTTATCACCTCTTGGTGTTACTAAAATATTTTACAAGGTTACTTGGTCCTTTAGAATGTATAAAAATGTCACGATGGATTACGAAGGTCATGTGGTCCTGAAATGACTAGCCAATACGTCTGATAATGACATGACTCGGTCTAATGGACTGAAGGCAATTGATCTATATGTGTGGCTTTGTACATGAACGGCTTATATGTTATTCAGATTATTGAAAAATTAGACTTTCATAATAGTCTAATCAGCACTGATTTAATTCGTTGGTCCGGTATATTGACTTGAGTTGATTTTCGTAGAGTGAATGATTAATAAACTCCGCGAAAGGTAATGGAAAACAGAACCTAACATTTATTTAATAATTAGTTACAAATGTCTCTGGTCAAGAATCGAACCGTGGACAGGGATCCATCGATTCGATTTGTAAATTAATAAATGATTTTTTCGTTGACTATTGGAATTTTTCCCGCATTTTTAGCTAAATAATTACATGATTTCAAGATGGCGGTCAAATTTCAAGATGGTGGGTACCTTAGTAATAATAAATGATTACTGCACTGTAGCATGTTAGAATAAAACTAGCATGATGGTAATACGAGTACACGCACAAGATGGTGTACTCCAGCAGGTGGTCGCTCCTGGTAGCATGTACTGAACATAAAATGATGGATCCGTGATGGACATCAAGGACAAAGTCAAATTTCAAGGACAAAGTAAAATTTCAAGGTCAAAGTCAAATTTCTAGGTCAAGGTCAAATTTCAAGGTCAAGGTCAAATTTCAAGGTCGAGGTCAAAGTTCAAGGTCAAGGTCAAATTCAAGGTTAAGGTCAAATTTCAAGGTCAAGGTCTAATTTCAAAGTCAAGGTCAAATTTCAAGGTCAAGGTCAAAGGTCAAGGTCAAAGTTCAAGGTCAAGGTCAAATTTCAAGGTCAAGGTCAAATTTCAAGTTCAAGGTCAAATTTTAAGGTCAAGGTCAAATTTCAAGGTCAATGTCAAAGTTCAAGGTCAAGGTCAAAGTTCAAGGTCAAGGTCAAAGTTCAAGGTCAAGGTCAAAGGTGTGGTGACCAGATAATTATACTACATGATATCGGCACACTCTAGCAGACGAAAACAAGATGGTGGTCTCCAGTGGATGAAGACAAGATGGCGGACATGATGTCATACTACCTGACGATATATATATGCTTTGAAAAAAAAGTGGAGGGAGTCAGTATGCCTGCAGCCACAGCGTGGGAAGGATCTGTCGCCATTTTTATTTTTTTGCACTCGTCGGGTTTGAACCGAGGACTCCGAGCTCCGTGTTGTAAATGTTTGTTTTTTAAATATTTTATTAAAAATTGTATTATTTAATTTTTTTTATAATTTTTAAATTTTTTTTTCATTAAAATCGGATAATAAATTTAAAGATGGCGACCGTAACGGAAATTGCAACGGTGACGTCATAATTAAAAATGGCCGATAACACAATGCCGGAACGTTCGAGAAAACGAAATGACGTCATCCAAGATGGTGGATCCAAGATGGCCGTCGGGGTCAAGGTAAAAGGTCAAGGCCACATCCTGATAGAGGCTTAACTGAGGCTTGAGTTAAGGATGCTTAAGCCTCTATCAGGACATTTCTAGCCGTTGGGATTTTTAAGGACTAAATCGGGAAATTTTCCCTCGAAACGGGAATTTTTCCCTCGAAAACGGGAAATTTTTTCTTAAAACGGGAAATTTTGAGTCATTTTGAGTCATTTTTGAGGAATCTTGAGGAATGTTTGTCGCCGTGACGTCACAATCCAAGATGGCGGACACCGGCACCGGCACCACACCCTGAACCCTGATCCAGTACATACATTTACATACTACTTCTGTTCATTAAGAAAATTATTTAAGCCAAAGTACTAAATTAAGAGAGTTTTTGTCATTCAGACTTTTGTGCCATCCGTAACGTCCCGACCGTAACGTGTCACTTTTTCAAAAAACATTTTATTGATGGTTATTAAAACTAAGTTCTGATTTCGGGAGGTTATGCATGTTTGAACTAAATACTACTATACCATTTATTGTAATAACTGGATGTAAATCACTTCATAATTCACAGAAAATATTCGGTGAAAAACTCACCTTTGCCGTCCTGTCCAAACTGTGTCCCGTCCGTAACAATACCAAAAAGATGTATAATTCAAGGATCAAAACTAATAATTATCTCGTTCATCAACAATTGGAAGTAGTATAATACGTACTAAGGGTGACTAACTGCAGATATTGATAAAATAGTTAAATAATATATTTGAGACAGTGTGCAACATTATTCTTAAGGTCTGACTGTCCCGTCCGTAACAATGGAACGACCCTTAAGCATCCATATCTACAGCCACCGATAAGTCTCTGATGACATCTTGGGTTATGACGTCACCATTGCGATTTCCGTTATGGCCACCATCTTGAACAGCTTTATTAATTATCCGATTTTAAGAAAAAAAATTTATTTTATGAACAAATTTAGTTAATTATTTTTTAATAAAAATTTATTTTAAAACACCATTTCAAATCGTTACGGTCGCCATATTGCATTATATATCTTCGTTACGGCCACCATATTGAACTTTGTGAATAATCGTTGCGCGTTTCGTTATGGACACCATCTTGAATTCTATATCGTAGCAATTTCCGTTATGACCGCCATCTTGTAAATCCGTAACTTTTATGCTAAAAAATCGGAAAAAAATTAAAAAATTGAAAAATTAAATTAATCAAAGTTTCATAAAATATTAATTTTAAAACGCTCTTACGTCCTCGGTTCAAACCCATTGAGGAAAAAAATAAAAAATTACAACAAATCCTACTTCCATGGAACCCGCTGGCAGACTGACCTCCCACCACTATTGCCAAGGTATATATTATGTCAGCCTGTTTGAAATCATGTCCGCCATCTTATTTTATTCTGCTAGAGTCCACCAATTTGTTTACGTCTGCTAGAGTACGCTTCGATCATGATATTTAAATTTTTACCTCTTAGAGTGGAGTAATCATTTATTATTACTGAGGTGCCCGCCATCTTGAAATTTGGATGCCATCTTGGAAATTCGTAATTATTTAGCTAGACATTCGGGAAGAATGGTAAAACTCAATAAATAAATTTGCACTTAATATACTGATTGATTCGACTAGTTCCTGTCCTTGGTTCGATCCTTGACCAATGCAAATTGTTTTAATTTTATGTAAAAAATTACTTATTCAATTAATCATGTCCAATATCCTAAAAAGTAGCTTAAGTTACACATAAACCAGCCTTCAGTAAGTCTTTATCTTCGCCATCTGGGAAATCTGTTATCATGTAGCTATAAATTGGGGAAAAATGCCAAAAATCATTAAAAAATTCAGTTATTAAAATAATGATTGGCGCAATACATTGTCCTCCTTAGTTTGATTCTCGGACAGTGATAAGGACAACTAAAGCTTAAAATATATTTTATATTCTGTTTCCCATTACCTTTCGTAGAGTTAATTAATCATTAACTCTACGAAAATCATCACTAGACAACATACCTGTCCAACGAATTAAATACATTGCCGCAATGCCTAAAATTGAATTTTTTATAATAAGAATACTTTCCGTCAAGCTAAGGTAAAATTCTATACACATATAGGCCAAGTGTCTACGGACCACGGACCAGGTCATGCATGATCAATGTCAGTTGTATAGACCAAAAATTTCCTATCCATGAGACCAATAATGTCCTTAGTAAAGACTTAACGATCGACAATCAACTAAAAGGAAGCACAATCGGAAGCACAATCAACGAAAAGGAAGCACAATCAGAAGCACATTCAATGAAAAGGAAGCACGATTGGAAGCACAATCAACGAAAAGGAAGCACCATCGAAGAACAATCAACAAATAGGAAGTACAATCGAAAGCACAATCGGAAGCACAATCAACGAAAAGGAAGCACGCATTCTCAGACTGTTGGCTGAATTGAATACGCTTGCTTTCTGACATGCCTGATCACACTGTTTCAAGGCTTCGCTTTGCATGGTTATACACTTAACATGTTCGCCCTAGAAATTGGTTGATTGTGGTTCGACATATTGCTGGCCGGTACGGTGTTTTGCTGGTGTTAACACGGAAGATTCACATCTATATGCGTTTGTATCCTGAGCCTCACCTTAAACTACTGGGAAGTGCAGGAAAAATTTTCATTTTTAAAATATTTACTAATGTATATATGTGTCTAAAATAATATTTAAAGGTTTAGGTATAGAAATTATACAATTCGTTTATTTATCATTCTGAAGATTTTTTTAGGTCCAAAGCAAGAATTAATTTTAAGTGCTTGTTACACGAAGTTATAAGACACGTTATATAAATCTTCTTTTTGTCAATAATTTATTTTCCGGAAATTTATAAGCAACGTTTTTATTTTATTTTTCAATGATTTTTATTTGTTAATAATATCACATGCACCATGCATACGTTTTATTAATGTATCATTTTGTGGTATACTACTTTATACCCTATGTATATATTTATCTCTTAAAGGAAAAAAAAGAGAATTAAGAGTCGAAGACTGTTTGTAAGCAGAAAGTGGGCTTTGAGGTTGTGAATTTAGTTTGTTGCGAAGAAACGTAGTTCTCTCGTGCCGTCTACAGAGAAGGCCATGTAGCTCACCAAATTTAAGGTAATATATTCCTGAATCAATTTATTCATAAAAAAAACCTTTCATATATTCGGTTCACATTGCTTTTCCCCATCTCATTTCAACTACCATTTTATTTCCTAGCATCGATATCCACAGAGAGGAATTTCTGAGTTCAGCAGCTCTTTTCTCTCAGATAATAATTCTTCCCTGGCTACATTAATTTTTTTTTCGCTTCACGCTAGCAGGATAAAGCGTCTTTTAAGATTCTTGGATTTCCGAGAGTGAGCTAGGAGAGAAATTTAATTAAAATTTACATATTTCCTTCTTCTTTTGACAGGTTTGCACTAGTGAAAGCAATAATCATCATTTTTCACTAGAAATATAGCTCATACTCTGACTTTAAGCAATTTTGAACAACTTTTGTTAGATTTTTTAACAAAGTCTTTTGCAGGAAATATATGATATTAATTACTTCTTCTAAAAACCTGAATATATAGAGATATTTAAAAAACAATAATTTTGTAATTGTAACTAGATGTCTAGAAAATTCGTTTCTTTGAGGCACAATGAATAAAAGAAAATCACCTACTTTTAACCATGATAATATGACTTAAAGTTTATCCCAATCACTAGCTGCTATGTACGGTAAGTGTTTATAAATATGCATCCCATGTTATCGCTTGGTAATAAATATCCATATATATTATTGCAAGTGATATTGATATTGAATAGGTATATATATTTATTTCCCTTTATTTGGATATACTGTACCAGTCAAACACCTCACATAAACTTTTAACTTGCACAGTCAGAAAAGTGTTCATTAATAAAATTGTGATAATACTTTAATCCTTATCAGTTCTACAACAAAAATTTCCAGACCTGGGTAGTGCTTACGAAAAATTAAATGTTAGCAAATAAATTCGAACGCAACTAAAGAGATTATAATACACATTGATTTCTACACTTGCGACTCTGGCTTCTTATGAAAGTACTGCAACGAGTTCTTTCGATGTCTACGACGTAATTATTCAATAAGTTTTAGTTTTTTTTATATTTAAGATAATAACTATGTTGAGGTGGGAATTTTTGTGAGACATGTTAAATATCATCGTTGGTTAAGGTTGAGACTCAGCGGCTCAAACTTTTAGATACTTTGCGGACATTTCAGGCCGCTGACAAATTTAAGGAACAAAAACATACATTTTTCCATCCAACGGGAATTTTTCCTATGAGATAGGGAACTTATGAGCATACTTCAGGAATTGAATTAACTTGGAATGTCAAGATCACCATAATTACTTGTTTCCGTCTGGCGATGATAGGTAAATGTAAATTCTTAAATGTGAATTATTATACTTACTAAATTTAAAAATATATATTTTATATAAACCTTTGATATAGTAGTCAGGTAACTTTAGCAGAAATTCTTATTAGTTGTGTAATCTGTATAAGAAAGAAATCTCACGAGAGCGGAAATATATTTTACCATTTGGAATAGGGTTACCAACTACTTCACCCTGACCATAAGAAGGACACTGAACCCCAACTAATAGAGCGGGGGGTCCGGGGGCCCTCCCCCGGAAAAATTTGAATTTCTAGATGCAAATTGGTGCTATTTTAGCAGTTTTTGTATCTGAAAATAAATTATGCACCTGGTTGAAATATTAACATTTTTTGTATTGGCCTAATAATTTTTTTGAGTGATGAATTTAATACATAAATATATTTTTAGTTAACAAAGTATAAAAATTCTAGACAACTCATATGTGATTGAACATTGGTAAACTAACTTCAACTCTCTCCATTGCAAAAGGTGATCAGGAAAAAAGTGGGGGAAGGGGAGGTTGCTAAAGCCACTTAGCCCTTCCCCCGCCCCCTTAGATTAGAACCACCACTAGGAACACCATAACAAGCAACTTAAAAAAAATATATATTTTAATAAATGTATGCCTAACATATATTTTCTCATTTTTCATTTCACCAAATAAACCTAACTTTAAATTAAATGTCCTCTCGGGTATAAAGTTCACAATATACAACATGCAAGACACAAAAAACTATGTTTCACAAAAAAACTTAACTTGGCAACAAATGTTTTACAAAACTATTTACATTGACAAGGGGCTACTCCGCTACCTTGCATGTAGCAAACTCATATTTTTCTACTTTTTTTGCTTCAAGGAGTAAGGCTTGGTAATTTTTAATTTTTTCAAAATATTCCTGACAGCTGTAATTGTAATTAAGTGTGACAAGAATTTCTGATTTAATCAGTTTCAAGGAACACCTGTTTCTGTCATCGCACCATTTTTTTTTTTTCATAATTGAAAACACTCTTTCAACAAATGAGTTTGAGCCAGGTATGCACAAGACAAAATAAATTAGTGTGTAAATGTTGGGAATTTCAATGATGGAAATTTTTTTGAAAATATATAACCATTTATTCTCTACACTATCAAAATACAGACTAGAAATTTCTTTCAGAGTTTCTTTACACTTGCAAAATTCTTCATAAAAATCATCCGAATTAAAATTTTCAAAGCACACAAAAGATTTCAAGGAACTAACTACTTCTTCAAACATTGAAAACTCTAGTTGGTTATGCGTTAGATTCACAACACGTAGTTGTTTGAAAATATTTCCATCACTGAAATCAAAAGAGTTGTCCAAATATGAAAGGCTGGCATGGTAAAAAGTAAGAAGATTGTCAATAACTATCGTTTGTTCGTGGGGCAGAAGATTGTTAAGCAATGATTTTGTCTCTGTACCCACAAATTTGTTATTAATTCTGTTAACAAGTTTTTCTCTGAGGTCAGCCATAACATCGAAAGTTTCAGTGACAGTTAATTTACTTTCTTCTAATTAAAGTATTGCTGCATTAAATATTTTTGAAACATTACAGAAGAAGGCTAAATTAATTTTAAGTTTATCTTCCCTTGTGCTGTCGTCATTTTTAAAAAACTGTTTCAAATAATATGGACAGTCCGTTATACTCTTTAAATAACTAGATACTGCATCAAAGTTCTGCCAAAGTCTGTCGACAGCTTTTCCTAACGAAAGCCATCTTGTTGGAACATGCCGTAATAATTCACTGTATTCAATTTCCACAAAATCAAAAAATGTTATAAGCTCTGCCCTTCTCTTAGCAGAACATGAGAAATGACCATAAGTTTTTATGATAACATTTTCAACATCAATAGCAAGAACATCACTAGCATGTTTACAACAATTATGAATCACATGGGCATTGCAGTTCGCTTTAACTATTGTACTTTTTTTAGTTTGCAAAAGTTTATATACACTTTTATTTTTTCCAAAATTCACATTAGCATTATCTGCGGAGTATGACATCATTTTGTTGGGCGAGAGCTCAAATCGCTGAATAAAATCCTTCAGATTTTTGTGTATTTTGGCTGCAGACTCGTCAGAATCTTTTATGAAATCCAAAACCTAAAAAAAGCAAAATGAGTTGTGAGTGAAAAGTGTTTTACGGCTTTTAACAAGAATCTTAACAGATCTTAAGAGTAGATGTGGATATGGAGCTGGAATAAAGGGTGGAGGAAACGGGTGTACCCAGAGAAAACCCACCCAACGGCATCTAACAGGCACGATTCTCTCTTGCGAAAATCCGGAGATCCTGACGCCGCCACCCCTTAAATGAGTTAATGAAGGCTAGGACTACATAAAATGTAGATTGATAAAATTAATATTAACGGTAAATTGCTTACCTTCCACTGAATTCCCTCGCAGTCGCAGGCATCAAAATAACGTACACTAACCGGAAACATTTTTCTATTTACTTTGTTCAATGTATCTGTAGCAATCGAAAATAACTGTGCACACTTTTCCGGAGATTTCAGAATTTTTACGAAATCATCTACACTTTTAGGAGCCATAACATTCATGACAAATGCTTCAGCTTTTGTTCTTCCACACGATAATTTCCGCGCTATTTCTGAATCACTGCCAAAAACATGCCGTATCAATTTTGTATTACAATCAAAACTGTTATAACTTAAACCATGCTTCGTATTGTGATAACATAGAGCTAGTTCAGATGCTACAACAGAATTTTGATCGCTTGTGCCTTGTTTTACGAAATAATTGTTTATCTTAGTTTTTTCACTCGCATTTGCTTGTTGAACCGTGTTTCTATGTAACAATGTTGAAGCATGCTGTTTTACATAGTTTTCGCCACCGTGTGCTATTGAAAACTCTCTTTTGCAAAGTACACATTTGGCTTTGTAACAATTTTCACTACATGTTAGCCACTTATAGTTATGTTCCCATCGAACTAAATAAACGCACAGCCGTTTCTTTTTTCGCGGTGGCGAATCGCACATTTTTTCAACTCAACTTTACCCGATTTACTCAACTTTATCCGTTTTCAACTGAACACAATATCAACATAAACATAATAGACTAAGCGCGGACAAGTGATGCCACCTGTCGGCGTCAAAATGAACTATTTGGTGGCCAGTGAACTGCGGAGTAAACGGAGCCTCGCAATGTCGCAATACATATAACAGGTGGAGCGGCGCAGGCGGAAAAATACTTTTTCAATTTTATGCAGGTGTGTGAATTGAACTTTAAACAAGATACGGGAAATATCACGTCCCTTCCTGCCTACGTACGGGATAATTCTTTTAGTCACAGAATACGGGAAATCCCGTAACATACGGGACGGTTGGCAACCCTAATTTGGAATCACTTATAACAGCTGCCGCTTCAAGGCTAGCGTGATGGCCATGAGTTTAAAGGTGTTTCTTTGAACTATAAGGCCTCAGGTTCGTGGGTTTAAATCCTTCCACCACCATGATATTTTTAACTTATTCGAATATTTTTGAATATTCATTATGGCTAATGTTAAGTTGTTTTTAAAATAAAATATTTAAATGCCAAAAAAATTATATATAATGACACTTGGTGACAGCAGTGCGCTTCACGATGGATACAAGCATCCTCTAGGTGACAACCAAAGAAATATCATTCAGGATTGCCAATGTAGAAGACTAAGGTGACTGAGGCCAAAGACAAGCTCCTGACTGAGCGATGGACATGCCCGAACATGACTGAATCCTAATGATTAGCAAACCAACAAGAAATATTTCCATAAGAAATTCATCAGGCTCGTATCAGCAAAGGAACGAACCGAGCACATGAATCTATCTAATCAATCAATCAAAATATGAATAGATATATTTGAATTAAACAATTCCAATTATGTATGTAATATTAATTATATAATATTCTCAATATAGTGGCCTAAATGGCCAACAAGATAGTGTATGCTACATTAGCTAACAACCTGGTTATTGAAACTGTGACCTTCCAGCAGGTAAAATATAAACCAATATGGCGGAAGTGATTTCAAGCAGATGAAAACCAAATTGTGGATCCATTATGGCCGTCAAGACATCATAGTGTTTGCCATAATATTTTGTCATGTACACCATTTTGGACTCGGCCGACACTGCAACACATTCGGAACAATTTTCTTCCCGAGTATTCATTGCGGCCCTATACACCAATGGAAAGTGTAGTGTCACAAGTCGCCTCAAAGATGTCAGTTGCATATAGTCAAAAACAGTATCCTTAATTGGCTTGTGACATCGCCTGCAGTTAACTATGTCTAATACTGTCATCCCCATTTTTTATAATTAGGCTTTATGTACATGTGTCACTTAAATGCAGGTCATAGACTAATATACAACATAGTATAGAGCCAACGAGTTCGGAGATCCCCATCCCAGACCAATCTGGTGGAAATAAAAGCTGAACAGAAATACTAAGCTTTTATTACTGCTACTCCATTTTCTCTGTCTTATTCTTGTCCCTAGTGGTAGCGACTCTTCGGGGACCACTTCAGAATTCCTTTTCTGGACAACAACCCTTCGGGATCGCTCTTAAAATTCTCCTCTGGGTAGCGACATCCCCAGGACCCCTCGGGGAACGCTCCGGAATTCTTCTCCCGCCCTTCAGAAGCCTATTCACCCGCGGACAAGTCAATTTAACGGCCAATGTGGGGCCATCTTAGTCTGGATAGACTGCAATACCATCTCGCTACTGACAGAACAACCATCCACTTCCAGGAGTGTAGACAACACCTAGTGGCACCCAAAACATCCTACCTGGCTTCAAGAATCTGCGCAGCCACATGCTGCAGTAACATGGAAGGACCAAGTATCAGATGTGCATGTTGCCATACCCAGTTCCACCGGAGCTGTCTTGACAAGGCAGATAAAACCCTGGAACCCCAGACCTTCATACACATATTCCAACCCTGCGGAGAGCAGCTGCTCGACTGGAAACCATCGCCCATAGTACCTCAATGCTGCTTCACCCAGAACTGCCCTCGGACCACCCTAGTTATCATCACCACATTCGAGGCGGGCCATCGAGGGTACCATCTCCTCTTTCTCAGCCAGGAAGGCACACTCTAAACCTAGCAGAACTATCATTCAAGTGTGGAGAATTCCAGAACCCCCAAGGTACGCTGACAAGTATGGAACACAAGATTGCTCCCAGAACCTTCATATGACAAGACCAGGAAGAAAAATTCCAACAGATCTGACAATGGGAATGTGCATTGCAGTCATAAGGTATACCCCACAACAAATGGAACGACCGCATCTGGAGACTATTACTGGGAGTAACCACTTGGTGGTGGAAGAACCACTATATAACTATATGACATTTGGGAGCATTTTACCTCTAGTTTCGTGAACCATTTCGATGGATTGCAGACTTACTGCACAGATGATTGAAAAAAAAAACAGAATGAAGGTGTAGAAGTGGAAAGTTTCATATTATGTAAAAATAGACTCTTCTAGCATTTCCACCCCAAAAGAGAAGCCAAAACATTTATTCCTACTTAACTGGTACTAATGAGGCCCTCCCTATGACCTTTCATGAGACACCTGTCTCTACAAGACTGGCCAGAGTTGCGCCTCCGGGCTACAGTGGTGAAATGCGATTACCGGGAGATCAAAAGCACCCATACTAACAAAATCAGTCCACCCCCCCTTGCACGAGAGAAAGAGAACTCGGGCACTCACAAGGATATCCCGAAGTGCTGGTACTGCCCCAAAAGACACTTTAATACAGACTGCCCAGTCTGACATGAAATGCTAGCAACCTCATGACAAGAATACCCAGCAGGAAAAATCCTAAGGGAACAGAAACCCACCTCTGTAACCTTTACCAATAGAACTGAGGAACCATGGGTAACAATGGCAACTCCAGGAGGAACAGAGGAAGCTGGAGAAGGGATTAGCATCTGACATGTTCAACCTGGAATTCTTTCACACCTTTCAGTACAGCTGGCCAACGACCAGGCCTACATCTTTTTAGAATCTGCTGCCACCACAAACTATGTGGAAGCCATCTAGGTCAAACAGACAATGACAACAATTACACCCCAGATACAATATGCATAACTAGCACAACAAGGCACCCGAATCGCGCCCCAAGGCTGAACCTCCTTAAGATGTCAAATTGATGACAGAGAAATTATAATATCCTGCCTCATAGTATGGGATCTTAATCAAGACCTGATACTGGGACAGTATCGAAGCTGTATTTATGCCAAATGGGAACCTGCCCCTTACCACAAGCGAATGCTACAAGACACCCTAAAGAAGACCGCCCCATCTATATCTCACCAAAAGGCCCATCCCAACTCAAGCGAAAGTTGATCACTGAAGAAGTGACAAAAAAGAGAGCAGGTGATCATACAATTACCAAATTGTTATATTAATTGAAAATAACTAAACACCCTGCTTCTGTATTAACTTCCAGCATATAAATCATGTCACTGTCATTGTGGCTCCAGCGGCCGTCAACATTCATAATATGATGAAAGACATCGAAGAAGCATGCATATTCTCGAACTTGGATCTGAAATTAGGATATTGGCAAAGAATGCTACAAATTTTAGGTTATGCCATTCAGACTAAAAGAATACACCTAGCACCTTCTAGAAAATTATGACAAAGAATGTGCTGCACGATCTCATCAGATGACGTTATTTTGCATATTATATCATTTTTTTCTTAACTCCTGGGAAGAACATTAATCCCATCTGGCACAAGTACTGAAATAATAGCAGTGTAATCACCTTATGTGCCATCTGAACAAATGCCACTTTGGGAAAGAGCAGCATGAATACCTGGACCACTTGGTGTCAGCCGAGGGAAACGAGGCTAATACTGCAAATTTCCAAGCCATGATGAAGGCAAAACCTCAAAATCTGTGAGGCAGGTCCAGAAGCTCCTCAACCTCTGCAATTCAATGAAATAGTTTGAACCCCATTTCTCTACCATCTGCAGACCCATCTCAAATATGCTCAGCCCACAAAGTACATATTCATTGGAGTACCAACCAGGCACAATCCTTTGAGAGCAATTCTCCCATATCAAGATGCTAACTCAACCCGACCCCACACAGCACTTCACTCAAAATAGACTGTCTAAGGGATTGCTCCCTCTTTTGTTTGGCTAACCAGGTACTCTTGACCATTAGGCCTTTCCAACCTGGGGCTCCCATGAGCGTGGATATGGATATGTCATGTATTCAATCAGGAAAGGTTTTAGGGCTCTGGCTATGACCAGAGAGTGAGGATACCCATCCCAGGATAGTCACACCTTCTTCCCCTATCTCATTCATCTAACCAGACAGTTGGCTGTATCCTTAGCCCTAAAGACTTTATCAGCACTGCTGGTGCCTACCCCAATCTACCACATCACACTGTGACCCTACAATCACACCTCTCCTAACTGTCCAGGCTAGTAACCAGAGCTGTGTCGCTGCTCACTGTGTCGACTCATCAGATAACTAGGAAACCCTTGGAGTCTGCTCCAAGTGATTAGAGCAGCTGGTCGGAGGATCATCTGAGGAGATTAAGTAGATCTAGTGGAGTGGATCTGAAAAATTGCTGGTCGGCTAGTTGTAGGCGAACAGTCTATGCCTAATACAGACACCGAAGTTGATATTGGTTTGGGAAGATTCCATGAAAGTGAAAGTAACCTTATTGAGGTTTCTCCTAAGGTTCTGGATCTGATCGGGAAGGACTCGTACTAGGATGTGGTGATCCTTAAACCTACATGGTCATAAATGCTATATCAATGCTATTGCTCCACATAATTTATAATGCGCTAGTTCCTAAACCCTTGTGGGCTGACATGTACTCCCTGTGGGACTGATCCAACGAAACAAGGCACGTTCCCACATGGCGAGGGAAACAATTATGCAATTTCATCGCGGTCCAGAGGTTTCTGAGAAGACTATGTCGAGAGGTCATGGCATCGGCAGCAACTGCATTCTAGCCCATTCAGAGATATGGTGTACTGAATGGTCGAGATGGTGAGAAACCCATCTCAGTAACAACACCAGTACATCAGCAGCATCCTCACTGACATGCCCATCAGCAAGTTCCCATCTGGTGCCTATCTGAGCCTATAACATTCTGCAAACCCGTACCAGATATACCGATCGATGCTTGCAGATATCTTATGATCCGATCGAGGCCCTATTCAAGCCTCTACTAGTTATACAAGCTAGTACCAGAAAATATCAAAATGCTGCTCACTCACCTGTCTGTTTCGGTTAGGGAATTCCTAGGGTGAGCTCATAAAGCTCCAAGCAACCACTTAACTTCACCAGAATGCCAGACTAAATCGACTAACTTGGATCAGAATGCCAGTGCAAATCCAACACCACACAGCAAAGTAACACCCAGAGAATCCGACCAGCACTACTGCCTAGATTTTTCATGGAACTTGAGGCTTCCCCAGGATCTTGACCCATCAGTCAGAAGGGTAACTATCTCAGGTCTGCTAACACAGAAAATTACCTTGGGAACTGGAGACCAGCAGTACCAGTCCCTCGGATGTGCCACCGACTCTGGCACCCTGTAGTTTACAGTTTTTCTGGCCTGGTTGTGGAACTCGCCAAGCCAGAAGCTAGGTCTCTGTCTGGCCTTTGGGACCCATGACCTGAGGGCCCAGCAGTGCTTACCCCCATAAAGATTAAATCCCTTCTGCTGTTGCTGCAGTTAGGGGTTTCCACCTCACCAGATACCTCTTTGGGTTTAGGGACAATGACTCCTGGGCAAAGCTCACTTTAGTCAAAAAAACTCTTACCATGTGGAGGCAATGAGCTGGCCAAGACATGTAAAGGCTACATATTCGCATCCATGCACCCATTCCTTTACCTATTGGATCATGTCTCGGATACTCGTGCTGGCAACGGCTCCGACACCTCAAGCGACAACAACCAACTCCTAGGAGATTTAACACTCACAGTAGGAGGAAGGAACACCCCCAGCCATCAAGGTGGGCTAGGAGCCATACTACAACCAATACCAGGAGACTGAATAATCATATCGTACACAAGCACCAAGCTCTCCACCATAGAACAGAAGTACCATAGCAACGAGGTGGTCTGTCTGGCAACCATGTGCGTGATCAAACAATTTTGACCCTACCTGGAAGACCGATCCTTCACACTGTGTACATACAACAGGCACTCACATATCTAGGCTCAATGAAGGACAGCAAGGCCAAGCTCGCTCGTTGGGCTCTGCTGCTACAGGAATAAAATTTCAACATTTATTAATGCCCTTAGAAAGACAATCAATTCGCTTATTATCTATCCAGAATCACCACAGGACCACATTTGGAGAACAATTTCCAAGAATGTGATATGAATGTCATGGATATGAAACACACCCACCCTCAAGGAGCAATGATATAAGCCTACAACAAACCAAAGACACAGAATAAAGTATCTGCCAAAACCATAAAAAGGGGCCAACATCTGATCCTGGAATATGCACTTTAGTACAAAGTCTGTAGGAGCTACTCCACAAACCACCTTCTGAGAGGTGACCCATTTATCAACACTTCAATCGAACTCATCGCCTCCCCTCTGTTAGTTCGTTAAGATGGTCAGAGAAAGGTCCAAATCCACAGTTGCTAGCTAGTTTTATGTCTAAAGGTACTAAGGTACTAGTAGAATACCATGAAATGTACCTCGCTGGACACCCAGGTATGGACAACTCCAGGAGATTCATACAATAGGGCAACACGTGGGAAGGGATCAAAAGGGACATGGAGGAATATGCAGGATGGTGCCATCTGTGCAACACCATCAAAGTGCATCGCCAAGCAGGCCCCAGTCATCTCCACCCTCGGCCACTCGAGAGACTATGTGAAACAGTGGCCGTCTATCTCATGGGACCATACCCGAAGAGCGCCATCTCAACAAAAAAAAACATTAACACAAGACATGGGTCGTGTGCACAAGATTTGGTCACTATTATTTTAAACCCACTGATTCACAGCCACACAAAGTGCGGTCGTGTGCGTGGGAGAAAGGTGGCGCGCCTAGGAGAGAAAAACATTACGGACACATAGCGCAACAGCCAATGACAGCAGAGTATGTTGGGATTTTGGCGAGAGTTTATTTTGTAATGTCATTAGGTGGAAATAAATTTAGCAAGTAACTCCTTGTTAAATACAAATCATCAAAATTGTATGAATAAGTTGTTAGCGATAGATGTATGGTACATTAATAAAATAATTAGGTACCTAATTTCATTTAAAGGTTATTATTTTTGACGTACAAACATCTTAGCTTTGGGTATACGCATATGGTAGCAGTAATTTCGTGAAGATGAAACGGAAGTCGATGACCGGCAAGGTGAAACAAAAATGGCCAACCCATCATAAAACCGAATAAAATTACCTTCGTGAATATTGGGGTTTATACAAAACGTATTGTTTCACGAAATAAAACTTTTGATGTTAAAACTACCCCAGAATATATTTGGAAATTTAAATTGTCATAGTAAAAGGTAATCATAAGTTTTAAAATATCTGAAATAGCTGGCATTACAATTATTATAATATACATATTCTCCTTGCAATATGTAAACGGACTCGGTAGCACAGAGTTAAAGCGCGCGCTTAGTAAACTCGTCATAAGATATTATTTTTTTAACATTATCGTATAATAATAATGTTGAATCAGGTTAATAAGGTTAAAGTTTGTTTGTAGTAATTATTTAGTCTGATTTTAGTCTTTTAGCAAATTAAAACAACAACATATAATTAGTGTTATAATATGTGTTTTAAAAAGTCTCCCGTTAATATTTTAGTAATTCCATGAAAGTGTAACTTCTAACACGTGATAAAAGTTTAAAGTATTAAAATTTTAATGAATTTAAACAAGATATACAGTAAATTAATAAAGTTCCTTGTCGAAAAATTTATTTGCAATACGAATTCTCTCGTTACCGAGGTTAGACGTCTACACATCACTGGCGAGTGCTGAAATACTCGTTCACATTTTTGTTTTTAATGAGATGAATTCAATTGTAAACCATTTTGGCTTTGGTAGTGAGAACAGTTGTAATTGTATGCATAGCCTGTTACGCATTCGCATTTGTTTTTAAATAGTCAACCCGGATATCCGCAGAAACTTGCAGATATATATATTTTTTGTTAAAATGCTTATTTGAAAATGGTTCACACAAGAGCGAGGCGACTGCATAAACGCTCTGCTATGGCTTGGCCTACTGAACGACTTTCCTGCGCTTGACGTCTTCTGCGGAGAGCTTTCATCCCTCCGTCGCCCCTCGTCCACATCCATTACCGCCACTCAGAAACTTTCATAAAGCCTTCAAGAAAGTGACAGTCTATTCTGACGCCGGGACGCCGTAATCCCTTCCACCCCTACACCCCCCGCCAACACCCTCAAGGCGCCACTAGTCGCCGGCGCTAAATGACCCAATTCCATCGACGATTTCCCGGCGCCTCTCGGCGTCGCCATTGTGCCAGCGACCGCGGGACTGTGATTGGGCCTTGTGAGAGCTGGGAGTAGGGGAGGGGGTAAGCGAGGGTTGGTTAGGGGAAGTGGCGCAAGTCGCCTGGGGAATTGAAAGTGGAAGGTTGGCAATGCCCTGGCCTGAGAGTTCACCCCCCTCCCCCACACACACACCACCACTATACCGGCATCTTCTCGAGAGGAACTCTGACTGGGAACCCTCGAGCTTTTTGCCTCTTTTTTTTGTGACAGCCTGAGAAATTTCCCGCACACAACGCCTCCCCTTTTCCGTCAAAGTCGCCACTCCGTGGACCGGCCAATGAGGGAGCTGTCAGCGTGGAAATTCAGACACCGCGACGTCCGGCTAAAACCAGTCGCTGACACTAAGTTCTTCCTCGCTGGAACCCAACTGCGGAGAGTTACTCTGCATGCCAATACTTCATTCGTAACACCAAGAATTCAAAACGGTCAAAAAATCATCAGACAACTAGTTTATTGATAATGTAATATTAAGGTTTGATAATTAGTTGTTTTGAATGACTACATTTAGCAGTGGTGTTTTGGGATATAGTTTTGTGACTGTGTGATACTTAAAGTTTTTATAAAAAAAAACTGTGATATAACGTTTTATTATTATAATAATGAAAGAACAATACTTCGTTTAACATTAAAAACTTGTGTGTGTACACTGTAATTTAATAATATTTTTGTGTAAAATTCAAAAACATACAAGTATGCAGAAATTAAATATGTTTAGTAAATAATAAAAAAATTAAAAAAAAAAGACTGGCACTTGTAAATTATTCACAAATCTCACCAAGACGACAAAAGTTAAATTCATGCCTCAATAAAAATTATTGTTTTTACCACACTTTTTATAGCTTCACCTGTGTTTGTATGAATGAATGAATGAATGAATGGACTATGCAATAAAAATTTCCCATTCAATTTTAACCAATTTTTTGACGTCCGAATGTGTTGAAAATTTGCATACATATAAAGAACCAATGAAAATACATTATTTTGGTGACTTCAGACTTTAGAGTTACGGTTGAGTTTGAGGGGGGGGGGGGGTCAGAGGGTCCAAAAACCTAATTTTCAGCTATGGGTAATAACCATGCCTTTCGTGTATCCTTGAGGTCGGGCCATGGCATGGTGGGAATTTTCCCTGGCGTCGACTTTTACCCTGGAGGAGAGGGGTTAAAGACCCAAAATTCGAAAATTTTAACTATCAATGCTTTTTGGTGAAAAATATGCCCTGTTAAGTTTGGGTTGGGGGGGGGGTGTGGTGGCGGGTAATGCCCCTAAATGTTGAAAATTTATAAATTATATTCCATTCGATTTAGAGTTTTTCCGAGGTCATGTTATGGTGAAAAATTTGCCTTGGCTTTGTCTTTCACCCCCTCTAGGGAAGGGGAGGAGTGTAATGCCACTAACCTTCGATAATTAAAAAAATTATTCTTTTTGATTTAGAGTGTTTCTGAGGACGGATTATAGTGAAAAATATGCCCGGGGTTCGTTAATGGCAATATGGCTACTATATCTGAAATTATCTGGCCACTCTTCCGGCGTGATCGAGTGTATGATACGGACATTCCATTAGGCCGTGTCAATTTCGGCACAGATGGTATACACATAACTAAACCAATAGCTATTCAGTTTCCAAATAAATACAGCTATGTTACTGCTGAAAGGCGAATGTTACTATAAATTCTGAGTTAGGCATCTACGGTGCATAAAATTCAAGGCTGCACTGTATATTATGCAGTTGTTTATTTGGGATCGCGTCTCTTTGCTGCCGGACAGGCTTACGTAGCTCTTAGTCGCGTAAAGTCACTGGATGGTCCCCAGGTAGAATAACTTGATTTCTTTAAGATAAAAAAAAAGTTCCATGTAAAGTTGACGCATTAGCTGAAATGACTACATTACGTAAACATTAATGACTAATTTTAGGTTCACTGTAACAAATAAATTCTTTAATTACTCATATTTAGGATATTTAATTTGTTTTAAAGGCTCGTATTCAATATTTTTTGTGACTAAAAAGAATAAAATAAAATTATAGTTTAAGAACTAAAAAACTTCTTTCATTGTTGAATGTACTTAAATTTAAAAATTAAATTTCATTTAATATTTCTGTCCAATAGCAAAAAATTGTACCACAACTGTGTATAACTTAAATGACTATAACCTAAAACTAGTGATGGAAAATTTAAGACAAATGATATCAAGCAGTCCCTGGGCGTAAGCCCCTCACTTATGGGGAGGGGCTGCTTGCACTCGCAAAAGCGTGACTGTGAAATGTGTTTTTATGTCAAAACTATGACTTATGGAAAACTTTCTGTCTACTTTAACGTTTTCTTTTTATTACATTCATGTAGGCCGAAATATGGGCAGGATATAGCATACGGACACCGCATTCAGATATGACGTGTGGGATAACCCCACGTGCAAAACCCTCGGAGCGCCCTGTTGCGAATCTTACAGATTTGAGCCCTTGTAGCACCCCATTACTAATTTTAAGTTCATTATGGATATTAAGTTCATATATTCATTTCAGTAATGACTTAATCCTAAAATTAGTGATAGCAAATCTGTGACAAATCATGTTATTACTTACATAAAATTTAAGACAAATGACAGTAAACACCCCACATTTTTAGTTATATATAGTTGTGGTTCATTATTTAGCTGTTGGACAAAAAACTTAAATTTAAATTTTATTTTTAATTTTTAGTTCATTCAACGACAAAAGTGTTTTTTAACTATATTTTTTTTTTATGTTTAATGTAGTGAAATTTTTCAGGCTTCTTTTATTTCCCTCAACAAAACATTTTGTCATTCCATTTTTATATCCGTATCTAATGAACTAGGGTAAATGAAATGCAAAACGCATATTTATGCCTTTTTTACTATTTTTGTTAACATATTTTTCTTAAATCAAACCAAATTCGCATAAATAAGTGTAGTGCTACTTAATACTCTTATTTAAATTTATATATATTTTAATTTATTTATATATGTATATATGGCTTTAATTTATGAGATTATACTTGTTCATTTATGTGATGTTACTACCACTCTGGTTCGGGCCATAAATAATGGTAGTAATATTAATTATTTTTACTTGGGCGCCTACTCTGGTTGCTATTCTAATTCTACTGTATAATATGTATTGATACACAGATAGAACAATAAAATTTCATTTATATTTATTTAGTGTCAGTGACCTATAGTAGTTTGAAAACATCCACTGGATGTATTATAAAAGGCACAGGAAACCAAATAACAAAATAATTGCTGATCAGGGTTACTACCTAAATAATATAAACAAATTCCAATCTTGTTAGTAAGAAACTTTATATACGTATCTAATATCGCGTACAGAAATAATTTATATAAATGTAGTTCTCATAGAATGCACATAGGCACAAATATAAAAAGACCTTTGTACTATTGAACTTAAAATTATAAATTAAAAAAAAAACTGGTTTCATTTAACAAAACATGGCTTAGAACAACTTTACCGGCCTTAAATTGCTTATAGTTGGGAACATAAAAGAGTTCTGTGTAAAGTTATTACAATTTCAAAGAAATAAATTCACTAGATTTCATAAATGTTTATTTTTCTGATCTGTTATCACTTTCTCTCAAATTATTATTCAATTTAATTACAAGTGTAGGGTTTCTACTCGTAATTGCCCGACTAGTTAGCCTCAGCGTGACACGAGACTCCACTTTTTTGGACTTCTGGGGAGGAAAAATAAAATTAACTTGATAGTTATGCCCTTAAAGACAGTGTGATGGTTTCTCAGTAAAATGTTTAAACACTAACAAATCAGTGAGAACCAGCATTTTGTTATCATAAAATACGTAAATAATAGTTTTATTTCTCGGGTTTTCTTTAGAATACAATTGAACTATTCAAAATGACATTATTTTACAATAAATGCTGCCAAAATATTTACAACACTTACTGCGTAGAAACGTAGGTTGTACATTCCTATTAATAAAACTCTTTGTAGAGTTTCCCTAGTTTTAAACACTGTACTAGGCTTATAGTACTTTAACAGAAAATTTGAAGTGATTTTTGCTAAAAAGATCATGACTGTACACGGAAATTTATATCGAAGCACTATATAAATAAACAGTTTCGAATTGCCCGTTCTGACTCTTTTAGTCACACCGGAAAGTTGGTTTTTTTTTTTACTGTTGCAGTCTCAATTGACGAACGACTAAAGCAACAGGGACAGTTGTTTGTTTAACAGCCAGCCACTTGGCACGACTAGGAGAAATTTGGTACGAGAGAAGGGATGCTTGGTGAGGAAAAAAAATATATAAACCTTTTTCCTTTTTTTTTTTTAATCTATTCTCGCATGGCGCATCCCCGGAGATGTTTGCAGTTTTCTGCTCCTCATCCAATTTCATCTTCTCGGGACCCGCCGAGGAGCATGAGGCGTCGCCCGCGCAGGAGACGCCGAGAGAAGGGTCGAAGAGACGGCCAGAAGAAGAAGGGGGTGGAGGGGGTGGCCCGAGTCACGACAGCAGCGGAAACAAAGAAGAAGCCGCGCGAGAAAGACAAGAGCTCGAGATACCCCGGGCCTCCGCGATGTTCTCCTTCATTCCCCCTCGTTCCACGTTTCGTTTCTTGGGCTGTTGGATTATTCCCGCCCCCTCACCAACCCAATTCCTCTCGTCTATTCCGTTCCCACAGTGATTTTCGTGTTCACGTCGGGACGTCGGGTCGGAACTGGAAGCTGGTGGCCAACCCCTTCCCGCCCATTTTACCCCCTTCCCCTTCCACACCGCCTCCCTTCAAGACGATCGCCCGATCTCAGTTCCACGCGGCAGTGGACCACACACGGGCCTTGCCGCCATCTCCCGACGTCCCTCCTGACTTGAAATACCGGGAGCAACTGCTGCAACAGTGATTCCTAACTATGGAACTATCTGTTATATAGTATAATGCGAGAATTCTTAAAAAAAAAAGTTTTAAAAAAGGGACTTGAAGTATATGACTATAATTTTTTTTTGATGATACAAATTTATTTTTCTTTTTCATTCGTAAACAAAATAAAACCAAACTCATCCAGTTATCACAACCTCAGCTGTAAATTCCAAAATATTAATATAAAACTTACTTATATATCAAATTGAAATTTAGATTCCCTGATGTATCATAGACTGATTTTTTTTGGGTTCTATTTGCTTTTTTATTAATACGCGCCCTGCTAACGCTTCAGAGGTGAAATTTCGGAATATAACTAATATCAAAAGAAAAATTTTGGTGTTCTCTATAATTATTTTCAATTTATATCTTGAGATTTTTTGGTTAGTTAATAAATATATATGTTCTTATAATAAAACCATATTTACAAACCTGTTTCCCTCTTAAATGTAAAATATATTTTAAAAATTGTAAAATCTCACTGCTCTTTTTATCATATTATATTTTTGTGTTTATTTTCTTACCTTACCTTGGTTTGCTTCAGAGATTTGATTATATTTTAAATCTAAAACTAACCCTCTTCATTCCCTTTGCAATAAAATTACTTAAAATGATTAAAAAACCTATGAAAATCATAATATAATAATTATTCATGCTCAGTTTCCTAACTACCGCTAAATTGTTTTCGGAGTAATGATTTTTTACAATTGAAACTGACTTACCGCCTTTTCATTCCTTTTACCGTTAAATTTGGAGAAATTAATTCTTTGTAATTGATATTTTTATTCATACTTAGTTTAATAGCCCCCGCATGATTTGCTGCGGAGATGTGATTTTTATGATAATAAGGTTAATATATTTAGAAATACCTTGAAAGTTATATTATCAAAAAGGGGTAATATACAATTGATTGTGGTTTATTCTCAGTGTTTTAATTATAAGTATAGCAGATTTAGAAGAATGTTTTTCTCTTCACTAAACAAAAATTAATCCTTTTTTCACCCCATTGTGGTTGATATTTGATCGAATTAAAACATATATTAGCATTTTATATATGTTTGTTATAAGTAGCTAAAAAAACTAGTTATACTGGATTATCTTCGAAAAAAAAATTAATTTTTGAAGCCATATTTGCTACATTATATCCGCGTTATGTTAAAATTTCTGTAAATATATACAGCTTAGTGTTTGAATTAGCCAAAGACTTAACTAACAAAATGAAGTTTTTTTCAAAATGCAATATATTGTTTTTAATTGATAGAGGAACAAAGAGACAGATAATCAGAAAATCAAAGAAACAAAAACAATTAAATAAAAACCAATGTAAAACAAAAATTTTTATTTTTTATTCATAAATTTTTTAAAAGTTATTTGCAACAATTTTATCATAAAATTCAATAATGCACAGACTTTTAATAAAGAGCGTTTAAATTACTTGTATTGATAAAATTACCCTCATTTTAACTTCATAGTAACGAATTTCCATTGATAAATAACTCACTCCGAAACTTATAGTGTTTGTTGCTCATGCTCTGTTAATATAGTTACCATAGGCTCTATAAGTTCTCTTTACAATTTGTTTCTGCAAAACTAAATACACACCTTAATATTGATTTTCCGAAAATGGTATGAAGTTATAAGATTCTGTTTTACTATTTTTAAACAATATTTTAACATTCATTTGTTTTATTTTGGGAACATGACTTTATCGTATAACAATAATTGGCCTTGTTTTTTTTTTTTTCCTTTAGGGGTAAAATTCCGTTATAATCTACAAATTAGTGACTGAGTTTATCACAAGTATCAAAAAAACTTTCAGTTAAATATTTTCAATACTTTTAGAGTGATGCCGAAATAAACAATAAAATAAACAAAGATACAAAAATTTAAATATTTTAATACCTTGGATATTTGATTTTAAAATATTGTAAAATCCATTCAGTGTGGTGCTTTTTTAAATAAATAAATCCAATGCCCCAACGTTTTAATTAAAAACCATTTTTATTATTACAAATGGTAAGTATAGGAAATAATATGATTCAAACAAAACGTTCATTGCATCACATATCACCCTAAAACGTTTTGGACTTATAATACATACTTTCATTGCGATACCATAATATTGGCATCATTCAGAGTAAAGGTTAGAATACCTGCGGATGACACGATGGTAGTATATGATTCCATGAAAATACAACGTGACGTTGACCCACCAACGTTTTATTAGATAGGATTTTATCTCCAGAACCTTTTGGTTTGGAAAATATTTACTCCGGATGTACAGAATCAATTTGAATAGTAAGTATTATATGGAAATCAAACAAGCATTCGTTTCACAGACTACATTTCCAGCTCTGAAATCCTCTTTCCTAGGACAATATATAAACTGATCTCTATTATACAATCGTATCACATCACAATCTGCTTTATTGATTCATGTTTTTTTTTGTCTTTCCATTTACCCAATTAAAAATTTGAACCAAAAGATTTTTTTTAAAAACCCAATTCATACCAAAAACAATGTTTCACTGGTTCGTAATCTTGAGTTCATTGATACAGTCTTATATATTTTCGTTTTTCTTTTTAACCCTTGCCAAATTTATGAAATTCATTGTAATACTGAATTAATTTCCTTGCCACAATACATGTTAAATTCTTCTTGTATTTAACGCTCTTTTCTTACCAAGAGATTGGAGATAGTGTCCTCATTAGTAACGCATATTTTAATTAACATTATGGTACAATTGGGCCTTTCCTGTCTTGTACTAAGATAGGGTAAGCTTATTTCTCGGATTACTGAAAATACACATGCAAATTTTTTTCTTCGGTGTCAGCAATTATGTTAGCCGGCATGGGTTCTAACCGAGTATCTTAAAGTCTATTAAATAAGATAAAAAAAATTTAAACAATTTTTAGTTAATTTTTTTAGTCCAATTTAGTGACAGCTATAATGGCAGCCGTGACTTTAACAATATGGCTCAATCCAAGACAGCGGTCAAAAATTAGTACAATCCAAAATGACCACCCTCAATTTTTTTGTTTGCTCTAGGTGAAAATTATAATTGAAGTACAAAATGTCTTCCAATTTATCATATTGTTTCGTATTTCTGTGTCAACATTCAAGGTAATGATTCAAGGTCAAGGCCAAAATGGAGATCAGTCTTTCATGTGCTCTTTGTTCCACACCCAGCACCTTTATCCTGACTATAAATTTATGGACACGCTTTGCAACCTTGAAATTGTTTTTTTTTTAACCTACATCTGCAGTTGAAGAAAAAAGGGCTTCATGTTTTAAAATTTCAGTCTAGTAAATGTTATTGATTACTTGGAAAACCCGTCTTCTCTGGCCACTGAGCATTGAGCTGTCGTACAGTATTTTGTAGAGAGAGGAAGACCACGTTTGGAGACCAGGTACTGAGAAATACGAATCCATTGTCTAACCGCAGCACTACCTTGCTCTGAAACACTCGCTCAGAGTAACACGCTCAGGTATTTAGAAAAATTTTCTCACTTTCGGCCAAGTTGTTTTAATTGAAGACAATTTCGCCAGTTTCAGTTGAGTAGAGTACCTCGCTGTTATAGCTTAGGTAGCGATTTTAAGTCCCACATCACTCATGTGCAATAAGGTTTAGCACTTTCGCATAAGTCAAACAAGTTACTTTTTCTAGAAACCAATTATGCAATTATAATTAATCAATGCACGTTTATCAAAACTTTTTTCAATTTAACTCAAAACTAATTACATTCTGGTCATAACACAAGGAATAAATTAAGTTTTATTGGTCTTCTACGCATCCAATGACCTCAGAATTAGATGAAGAAAAAACAATCCTTGTTTAACCTCTTTCCCAAATGTAAATATTAAAATTTTTTGTCAATAATATTAAATAAATTCATATTTTTTTAATACAGATATTTTTGAAACGATTGACATATTTTCTAAAAAGGCAACACTTACAACTTGCAGGACAGAGTGAGATAGCACCGTATAAAAAAAACTGTTTTTGAAATGACAGAGTAATCGGCTTTGAATACTGATCTGACCACTCTAATCTCATTTATTCCTGCTTAAAGTACGTATTTATTCCCAGCATATAATAAGAAGGCTCTTTGATAGCAGTTTTTGAAATTTCCTCGTTAACGCCTTTGATTTTTGTTGTAATGTGATGACTCTATTGACTTCCATCTTTATTAGACATCAAAGAAAAAAAATATTAATATATGTACAACTTATTCGAATAAGAACGTGAGATATATCATTTGACTCATTTTCATAGTTTTTAGCATAACGTAAACGCATGCATGATAAAAATTAAAAAAAATATTTTTTTTAAAGAAAAACAGAGCTTTTATTGATAAATATAATAGTAAAATTCATCAATACTTATAAACATAGTTACTTGGAACCGCCAGAGAAAAACAAATTACCTGTTAGAATTTAGTGGTAAATATCTTTATTATCATTACATTTTTAATTTAGCGTTTAAGAATAGTTTGGGCTGTAATCGATAATCCTGCAAACAGTCTGCATAAATTAAGGTGTAAAAGCTCAAAAACCCGATGAAAAATTATAGGCATGCCGTGGTCAAAGGAAAGAAACAGATACTCACACACGACATGCATGTGCTTGGCGACCACCTCGGTGTGGAATGACGGCGCATCAGCCGACACCTCGCAGCGGTACTTGCCCGCCAGGTCCATCTGTACATCGCGCAGCACCACCTGCTTGGCGCCCGAGCGGCTCACCTGCAACCACATGCATGTGTGTAGTGAGCACTAGTCACTGCAGCACTCCCAGACACAGACTCAGGTGCTAGCGATAATACCAGTGTTCAAGGACTGCGCTTCAGCCGACACCTCACAGCGGTACTTGCCCGCCAGGTCCATATGCACATCGCGCAGCACCACCTGCTTGGCGCCCGAGCGGCTCACCTGCAACCACATGCATGTGTGTAGTGAGCACTAGTCACTGCAGCACTCTTAGACACAAGCTCAGGTGCTAGTGATCATCCCAGTGTTCAAGGACTGCGCTTCAGCCGACACCTCACAGCGGTACTTGCCCGCCAGGTCCATCTGCACATCGCGCAGCACCACCTGCTTGGCGCCCGAGCGGCTCAACTGCAACCACATGCATGTGTGTAGTGAGTACTAGTCACTGCAGCACTCTTAGACACAAGCTCAGGTGCTAGTGATCATCCCAGTGTTCAAGGACTGCGCTTCAGCCGACACCTCACAGCGGTACTTGCCCGCCAGGTCCATCTGCACATCGCGCAGCACCACCTGCTTGGCGCCCGAGCGGCTCACCTGCAACCACATGCATGTGTGTAGTGAGCACTAGTCACTGCAGCACTCTTAGACACAAGCTCAGGTGCTAGTGATCATCCCAGTGTTCAAGGACTGCGCTTCAGCCGACACCTCACAGCGGTACTTGCCCGCCAGGTCCATCTGCACATCGCGCAGCACCACCTGCTTGGCGCCCGAGCGGCTCACCTGCAACCACATGCATGTGTGTAGTGAGTACTAGTCACTGCAGCACTCTTAGACACAAGCTCAGGTGCTAGTGATCATCCCAGTGTTCAAGGACTGCGCTTCAACCGACACCTCACAGCGGTACATGCCCGCCAGGTCCATCTGCACATCGCGCAGCACCACCTGCTTGGCGCCCGAGCGGCTCACCTGCAACCACATGCATGTGTGTAGTGAGTACTAGTCACTGCAGCACTCTTAGACACAAGCTCAGGTGCTAGTGATCATCCCATTGTTCAAGGACTGCGCTTTAGCCGACACCTCACAGCGGTACTTGCCCGCCAGGTCCATCTGCACATCGCGCAGCACCACCTGCTTGGCGCCCGAGCGGCTCACCTGCAACCACATGCATGTGTGTAGTGAGTACTAGTCACTGCAGCACTGTCAGACACAGACTCAGGTGCTGCCGGTCATCCCAGTGTTCAAGGACTGCGCTTCAGCCGACACCTCACAGCAGTACTTGCCCGCCAGGTCCATCTGCACATCGCGCAGCACCACCTGCTTGGCGCCCGAGCGGCTCACCTGCAACCACATGCATGTGTGTAGTGAGCACTAGTCACTGCAGCACTTTTAGACACAAGCTCAGGTGCTAGTGATCATCCCAGTGTTCAAGGACTGCGCTTCAGCCGACACCTCACAGCGGTACTTTCCCGCCAGGTCCATCTGCACATCGCGCAGCACCACCTGCTTGGCGCCCGAGCGGCTCACCTGCAACCACATGCATGTGTGTAGTGAGCACTAGTCACTGCAGCACTCTTAGACACAAGCTCAGGTGCTAGTGATCATCCCAGTGTTCAAGGACTGCGCTTCAGCCGACACCTCACAGCGGTACTTGCCCGCCAGGTCCATCTGAACATCGCGCAGCACCACCTGCTTGGCGCCCGAGCGGCTCACCTGCAACCACATGCATGTGTGTAGTGAGTACTAGTCACTGCAGCACTCTTAGACACAAGCTCAGGTGCTAGTGATCATCCCAGTGTTCAAGGACTGCGCTTCAGCCGACACCTTACAGCGGTACTTGCCCGCCAGGTCCATCTGCACATCGCGCAGCACCACCTGCTTGGCGCCCGAGCGGCTCACCTGCAACCACATGCATGTGTGTAGTGAGCACTAGTCACTGCAGCACTCTTAGACACAAGCTCAGGTGCTAGAGATCATCCCAGTGTTCAAGGACTGCGCTTCAGCCAACACCTCACAGCGGTACTTGACCGCCAGGTCCATCTGCACATCGCGCAGCACCACCTGCTTGGCGCCCGAGCGGCTCACCTGCAACCACATGCATGTGTGTAGTGAGTACTAGTCACTGCAGCACTCTTAGACACAAGCTCAGGTGCTAGTGATCATCCCAGTGTTCAAGGACTGCGCTTCAGCCGACACCTCACAGCGGTACTTGCCCGCCAGGTCCATCTGCACATCGCGCAGCACCACCTGCTTGGCGCCCGAGCGGCTCACCTGCAACCACATGCATGTGTGTAGTGAGTACTAGTCACTGCAGCACTCTTAGACACAAGCTCAGGTGCTAGTGATCATCCCAGTGTTCAAGGACTGCGCTTCAGCCGACACCTCACAGCGGTACTTGCCCGCCAGGTCCATCTGCACATCGCGCAGCACCACCTGCTTGGCGCCCGAGCGGCTCACCTGCAACCACATGCATGTGTGCAGTGAGCACTAGTCACTGCAGCACACTCAGACAGACTCAGGTGCTGCAGGTCATTCCAGTGTTCATGGACTGCGCTTCAGTCGAACCCTCACAGCGGTACTTGCCCGCCAGGTCCATCTGCACATTTCGCTAAACCACATGCTTGGCGCCCGAGCAGCTCACCTGCAACCACATGCATGTGTGTAGTGAGCACTAGTCACTGCAGCACACTCAGACAGACTCAGGTGCTGCAGGTCATTCCAGTGTTCATGGACTGCGCTTCAGTCGAACCCTCACAGCGGTAATTGCCAACCAGGTCCATCTGCACATCGCGCTTAACCACATTATTGGCGCCCGAGCAGCTCACCTGCAACCACATGCATGTGTGTAGTGAGCACTAGTCACTGCAGCACTCTCAGACACAGACTCAGGTGCTGCCGGTCATCCCAGTGTTCAAGGACTGCGCTTCAGCCAACACTTCACAGCGGTACTTGCCCGCCAGGTCCATCTGCATTTCGCGCTAAACCACATGCTTTGGCGGGAGTGGCTCACCTGCATCCACAGACGCCGTCAGAGCAAGATTATAATGTGTTTGAAGCACTCTCATGCACACACATTTATTTGCTGGCGACACCTTGTGTGGCTTCCCGTGTAACAAAAGCTTTAAGGTGTACTGCTACAGCTGGCCATATTGACGACTTATTTGGGTGTAACTAGACAGCCGTCAACACTAATTTTATTTGTTTTCAATGGGTTTCAGGTGACATCTGGATAAAGTAACGATACGCGCAGATGTAATGTGACAACAGTCAACAGCAAAAGCAGCTGTTCTTAGCAATCTAGGCAAGAACTCCAGGACAGCTCTCTACAGAGTGCGCAAGGATAAAACTATAAGAAAAGAAACTACTTCTTTAACATGGCAACCGTACTCCGTGTTACAGCAAGTGGTATGGAATAACTTCGCCCCGAGGTGTTTTGGGGTTAATTATTAGCAAATGCACGCATAGATGAGGCATTTGCAATGCTAAGATGAATTTTTAACGTGAAAACATGTATTTTTTAAAAAGGCTTCTATTCTAAGGTCCTGCCAGAAATAGCGATGAACCGCTTTGTTGTCGCACAAAAATTTTACAATATCTCGCGCTTCAAGGGTTGTATTGCCAAGTGTTTTATTTATTCTGAAAAAAGAACATCGCATGTTGCCTATTAGTCCACTCACACCCTCGTGCGACTACGTCATTGAGCGGGGAGGGGGTTGATATAGAGCCTCAAAATTCACTCTGCGTGACCAAAGAATTAGTCATAGCTCCACAACGGAAATGGATGCGCTAGTCATTTGTTCGTCACCGTGTGGATATTGAGGTGCTCGAAATGTTAGCTAAGAAGGAAAAAAAAGGTGGCTAAATGAAAAGTTGTGTTGGGTGTCAGATTACAAAACGTTCTAAAAGCGCTTGTTTCAAGAAATGCCGCGCAATTACAGAAGTCTTCAGCGCCAGAGGCAGCGGGAACTTGCTCGAGGCTCAGGCAGGATCGCACTGAATTAAGCTAACCCCAAAATTTATAAACAGAACGGGTGAGGCACCTTCGTGAGCGCCGCGGACTTGAAGCGTTGGGCGCTGTTGCAGGGCCTCCGATTGCGTTCACCAGCACAGAGACTAGGCTCGCTGAAATCAACTCGAACTGTGAAGATCCGATTCAGATGGACGAAGAAAAGCAAATGAAACACATGAAGCTGATACGCGGGGCAATATAGACTCTCATATTCTTAAGGATCCCGATACAAGTCTACAGCCAAATGAGCTCATTCCATACGAGCGCCCGGACACTACCGCACGCTATGGCAGCGCGCTAATAATCATGTTAGGAGCCAGTTTGTCGGGAATGAACTCGGGTACACGTATAGCATATGCGATAGATTATGGTTTAAGAAATATCTAAAGCTTATAAATGCGCCCGTGGCAGCTTTGGTCGCCACACACTTTCCAGGCGAGAAAGTGGTCAACTTAGAGCTCTGCAACAAATTTCTCAGATCGCGCAAAACAGGCAACATTCCGACGACAAGCAGAAGTAATACCTACGTCTATCCACCCAAGCCCAATTATTTACCCAAGCTCAACCTATCTTTTCGAGAATTCCTTACATGCAGATACATCGTTTACGCCGCGAGGGAAGCTATGGTGTTGTGGGGTACGTGATAAATCTGCCCGTAAACGTTCAGACTATGGTACGCTGCCTGCTGTAGCTGACGAGATTTTAGAGTCAGTTTATCCTCTAGACGCAAACAGGGAAACCGTGATGTACAAATATTCCTACAATAAAAATACTAATTTAGGAATCCTACAAATATGTGGTGAAAGAACCACAAGTAGTGACATACTTCTTAAAAATATTTACAACGTAAATAAGGAACTTGCAAAACTTTAACATTTTCTCGTAAGGCACTATTTTTAGCTTACGTAACATTAGACAGACAGATGAGAATGCGTATTTAAATAGGGCTTGAAAATATTTACTATAACTACCAAATCCAACGTTTTCCTTGATAAGCCAGTATAGGAAATGTTAATACAAACTCACATTAACTACACAAAACGTAATATACATGTTTTGAAATAGTTGATTAGTAGAACTATTTGAAGTAAAGAAGCAAACGTGAAACAATAAAAGCACTTTTACAAAAAGAGTAAACGTATGTGTTTTTTACCATTATAAGCGGTTGTGTACATTCTTTGCAAAAGATACCTTAATTTCTTACTACTTAAATTTTTCTAGTGAAGTTTATCACACTGTAAAAATGGGTAAATTTACACATTTATTTTCAGTTTATTTTTATTTTTTGACGTGAAGTTCGAAAAAGCACATGCAGTTTGTGTATGTTTACACAATCCTTGTGTACAGTTACCACGGTGTAATTCTTCATCTAATATAAATTTTTTTTTGTTCTAAAAACTGAACATTGGGATAAAAATATACTTTTCGTGTAAATTAACACTTATTCTGATAATTTTACACCAAAAATGTCCTTGTAAACGTACACCAACATAAAATTAACTGAAATACTGTGCTTTGGTAATGATACACGGAAACGGTTTTACACAAATTTTACAAAATCAGTCCGTAGTTAAACTCTGTCACAAGTTAAATTCATTCAATTTATCCTTGTGTAATGTTCCCACTTTATAGTGTAATTGTATAAATAATGTTAGGCTATATTATTCAAATTAAACATTAATATAAAACTTGTCAGTGAAAATTAACAACGCTTTTGATGGTTTTAAAACCCAAAATATTCTAGGAATATTACATTAACTTTAAGTAAAATAACTCTCTGCGTTTTGGTAATAATATGCCAACCTGGTGATTGTAATTTTACACAAGCAGTATGCCTTTAATAAACTTTCAACATGTGTTAACTTACTTAATTATAACCTCGTGTGCCAACGCTGTAAAAGAAAAAAGTTTCTTTTAACATTCGAATGAGTATTTTTTATATGAATATATGGGTAATTTATGAACATCAATTGTGAATAATTTTGATGTGCATTGTAACCAAGAGACTAAAGTATACAACAAACCATAACTAAAAAAAATTTCGAGTTCTTGTATTTTACACAAAAGTAAGTGTAAAAAAGAAACTTTGTTGGTAAGTATAAAATTAATAAAATATATTTTACTGATTATTTTGGTAAAAATACAGTTGCAGTGTAGTAGTTACTTTACATGTCTAATCGTGTCAAATCACTCATTCATCATTGCTTAATTCATCCATTATTGAAGTAAAATAACACTGAACCTAGTGAAAAATTACCCATATTAAGATATAATAGCTGTAACTAAAGCAAGTGGAAATAGCATTCTTGGAAGCTGTTTTTTTAAATTAAAAAAATGCGAATAAAACAAAAGTAATATAAACACGCAGTCGACGACTTTCCAATAATGATAATGGCTTTTTAGGGACGTATATATATGTAATAAATTCTAAGTTTATAAAAATAATTTCATTCTAAAATACTAACTTGTTATGTCGACTAATGGAAAAGGTCGTTGCTTTCAAAACACGAGATAAGCATATATGATTATGAGTCATACCTGCACCATAGAATTCGGGATGTTATAAAAGTATCTACAAGAAGCCACACTAGCGACACATAGTAGCGAACCACAAGATCTTTCATGATGACATGCAAAGTGCAAAATTGAGTTATAATTTTTTTGAAACACTTATAGAGCAGCGTAATTTTACAAAGTCAAAAATTACTTTATTTTACACCATGTTACACACAAATACAATACAATATATAAGTTAACATTAAAAATTTTATATTTACTCATCTAAACTGTGTAAAATTACGCATAGAGTGTATAGTGATTTTTAATTCTAAATAGTTAAATCAGCTGTCAGTGATGTGTAAAATTACACATACTTGTTGGTATTATTTTACAACAAACATGTGTATATTAATATACCTGTGTAGGTTAAAATACACTTACACATGTAGGGTAAAAATACACCTACATCAGTGGAGATACAGCTGCCACCTACATCGGTGTAAAATTATACGCATATAAAGAGCGTAGCTTCTTGAGGATTTGTGTTTAATATATTATTTAATAATACTTGTTTCATAGTGTCAATTTAACTATCCTTTCTAGCGAGATACTTCAAAGCATTAAAACAAAGTTATGGCGTTAGCCTTTATGCAGCTACGGTTCTTATTGATTACTAAATACTAACCAAAGTGACTTCACATTTAGAACAATTAATCATTTCATATACTGAGACCTCCATTGTTTTCATACGGTTTTTTTTTTGTGCTTTTGTTGCTTGCGTTATCAAAAAAGAAATGTTATCACATCCAGCAGTTTCTCGCGACCAACCAGAGGCATTTCCGAAGGAGGTAGTTTATTGACCAGTTGCACCATTCCACGCTTCCATCCGCGAGCCAATGTTTTAAGTCCAAGAATGATCCAAGGATCTTTCCTCCAAACGTTACCTAAAAAAATACTGAGATTACACAAACTTTGTGTGAGTGGAATATAGCTCATACATTTCCAATCTGCGACAACAGGCAGCAGCACTGTCGAAGAAGTGTTAGGTGCATCTCTATTGGTGGACTTGACTGATATGTATCGCTACAATCTATTGTGTCACGGTGATCAAATGGTTGATGTGATTGCCGCAAGATAGCACAAATATTCTCTACCTAATGTTTTGAATTTTAATAACGATTGAAAACACATAATGGTTTTTTAAAGTTAATAGAAAATTAAGAATTTGGAAATTTGTAGCCCTTATGTTTTGACTAATAAAGCCCTTTTATTTAATATGGAAAGTAATCAAGACGAAATAAAATCTTTAAATTTAAATAAACTAACAAGTATTTGAAATATTTTTAATATGGATATTTCGTGGGAGGTAAGGTTGTTACACTATAAAAAGTAAAATTGTCATACGTGTGTTGTATATGATCTGAAACTTACTAAAAAAAAACGCTAATATTTACTGCTGATTAAAAATAATCAACCTGAATAAAGTCCGTGAAAATTCCGGCCATGTCGTCTTACGCTGTGTCGATCAAGATCATAGCTATGAACCGACCCGAGAGACGGTTCACATAGAAGATCCGTTCAGCGCTCACAACTCATTGGTGCGACAGAAATTGGTCGAACGATGATCAAGCAAGCTTGTTGTGACTAGAGATCACGTCTGATCTTCTATGGTGCAACTGGTAACGAGACGCAAGATCAGATGTGGTACTGATGTTTCTTGCAGAACTCTAATCGACGTCAAACTGGGTTTCCGCCGTTCATTAACGCCCCCTAGTTACTTCAGACGCACGCGCGCACTAATCCATTAGGGCGTTTCTTCCAGTTGTTTTGTTTCTTGCGCGGTGACGGAGACGAAGTCAAACGCCAGAGTCTCGCGACCCTGCTAAGGCACGGATCTCGGCCGGGGTTAATTGATACTAATGAGATTCTCGCCCTTCGCGCCATGGCCTCGTGTTTGGAGGCGGGTGCTCGCTGCTCGAGTGCAGTTCGCATCGCGAATATCAAGTTATTAAATCACTAATTACCTCCGAGGAAAACCTACTTCCCCTCGCACAAAAGGAGAGCAGGGTTATTATTCATGCTGTCACGCTGGGAAAGAATAAGTGCCTCCCGCTGATCTTGTTATTTCTCTCTGATGAAAATAGAGCGAGTGTGTTTCTCTACACGATTTCAGAAGCAAACTGAAAAGCAAAACAAAGTAAAACAAAACAAATTAATGCACAATTGCAACATGAAAATATTCGTGTCACACAAAATAACTAAAACGCCTAAAAGGCGTAGGTACATTTCGAAGTTCCTATTTCTTATAAATATTATTTGGAAAGTTATATAAACTTTGGTAACATTTTAATAACTTAGTATTCATTAAATCTTTATGTTCTCCAATTTTACAGAATGATCGATTAAACATTTTCTCATTTTCCACGCAGCATAAAATATTATGATAGTTTTTAACTGAATTCACGCAACACTGAATAGATAAAAACGAATTTCATCATGCCAATTAGGTAGTTATTAATTTTTTTTTAACCTTCTACAATTATTTTCATCTCTTCCACTAATAAAGTGGTCGCATAAAAATTTGCTTAGCATGAAGGTTTAAGATACTATTTAAATGGTTTAAAATAAATATCGAACGAGTTTTATAATATGAAAGATTTTAATTGTTTAATTTCAAACACTGTTTTTAACGTAATAATACGCTTCATAAAAAATTGTTTGAGCCAACTTTTTAGATAAAGTTTAAGATTCATATAATAAATTATAACGGATTTGATAGTTTACATATTTAAAAATAAATTATTATTGTTTTTACTTTTAACCCTTCTTAATTACATCCCTTGCAATAATGGTGGTTGCATAAAAATTTATTTTAACCTAAGTTTAGAAAGTCAAACAAAAATAATAATGGATTCATTAGTGTACATGGTAGGGAAGTTTTATTAAAATTCTTATTCTAATCCTAGGTTTTTTTACCCTTTGTTATAATGCTTTAAAAAATAAAAAAAATAAAAATGATTCAGACAAAATTTCTAGACAAAAATAATAACATTTAAAAAAATTAACTGATTTGATGGTGTGCCCACGAAGGGAGGTATAGATTTTGTTTTTCTCCAGCCCTTGATTTTTCCGCACCATGCAGTAATGTTTGGTCGTAAAAAAAATATTTTATACAAAAGTTGTAGATAATAATTGATGTTTTTTTTAATAAATTAGAACGGATTTAATAGTGTACATGGTACGAAAATTGGTTACATTTAATATACCCCTATGATTTTCAAACCATTGCAGCAAAGGTACGTCTTAAAACATTTTTCTGGACAAAAGTTTTAGAAAACAATATAAGATTTGCAAGCAATTTGAAATAATTCTTGGGTGTACCTATAAAAATAGTTATGATTTTTTTTCTTCCTTCCTTTGTTATTTTCATCCCTTTCAGTTATTGTTGGTCACATCAAAAAATTATTTCTAGATGGTTTTTCATATTAATATTGCGAGTTATTATCCGTTCCAATATTAGTTATAGTAAAGGAGTTGTAGCGGTTATTCTAATATTCATAAAAACTTCCCCATTTTCACCCCTTAGATCGGCTATTGCCCATTAAGGAACTCGACCGAGATTTTCCATTACTATGTTTAATGTATCAGTTTGGAAGTGATTTGTTAAAAATTACGGCAATTATCGTGTCCATATAAATGTGATATATATAGATGTATAAATATATACATAATTTTTTTTAAGTTGACGTTGGTTTTGGGATCTAAGGACCATGAAAGGAGAAACACATAAAATTTTTCTGGAAGTCACACCATTGTAACGGCTACAACAGGTAGTATTTATTCCAAATCTACCTAAAATCCTGTTTCAAAGATAATTGTAATCAAGGCAATATTTAATTGTCATCATACCAATGCAGCAGCAAATATGAAGCGAGGTATTAGTTTGAGCAAACTGCTTTTGTGGGAGTTGACAAAGGACGAACGCCAGAAACTGAGTGTTTAAATGCGTATTAAAGAACAACATAGGCACCGTCAGTTTCTCATAAAGAAAATATATGACTCTGTCACACAATATTGCGAAAGCACTGCTCACCCCCTATTCCAGTACGTACAACAAAGAACTTATTTCCCAACCTTTACAACATTGCAGAGTGCATCTCAGTCACGAAAAAAAGCAACACCTAACACTACCAGTAACAAACGTAGAAATTGCGGGAATATAAAAAAAACTGCCTCTTAGGAATTCACCAGGGACCGATGTTATTGGGTATGAACTTTACATCCAGTATTGTAACGATATTACTAATGACTTTTGTGACATGGCACATTGGGTTCCGCAAAATTAAGAACTGAGTACTTCACAAAAAGAAGGCCTTATTGTGCTAGTGCCAAAGACGCGATCCCCAAAATAAAATAACAGACTATAGGCCGATCATTTTTGGTGGAGACAGAATACATGCGTGTGATTGCCAAAGTCTTCGGAGGGTTATGGCTAGTTTAATAGTGTCCGGTCAGAACTGTGTGATACCCTGCCGCACAATTATTCAGTCTCAGTGCACTCAGGGACGAGCAGGTGCTCGCGATAACTAGGAAAGCATACACTGTCATTATGCATTTAGACTTTGATAAAGCATTTGACAGGATAAGCCTCTAGTTTGTGTTGGCAGTTATGCATCAAATGGATTTGCCAGAATTTATAATGAACTGGATAAAAATTAATAAAAATGACATGTATGGCAGCAAGGTCACATGTACAAATTAAATGATTTTTCACGGCTCCTATTGAAATCAACCGATATGTACGGCAAGGATGTCCGTTATCCGTGATCTTGTTTGCTATTGGATTAGAGTCACTTGCATGAAGTTACACGACGAGATAAACACTATGCACCCTATGCATGGCCCTTTAGTGGTGACATGATACGCGGCTTATGTAACTTGTGCGGTGCGAGCAATCAAAGATATACAAGTTATTCTGGACTGCATCGCCGAGTTTCATACTGCTTGAATAAGGGAATTAATATTCAGAAGATTACGATTTTCCTTTTTAACAGTAACGGGAATGATGGTTATATATCTCAGACTTTTCGCACGGTAGAACAAATTAGAATACTTGGGGGCACCTTCAAGAACTGCACTTATCCAACAATCCACGACAATTGGAACATATAAGAACACATTACCAAGGACGCATTATAGAATATAGTACAAAGTAGCTAGACTCATTCCAAAGAGTTCACATAATTTAAACATTCATTTTTTTCAAACTTTGGTATCTAGCGCACATTTTTCTACTCCCACATAGACTACAAGAGCGTCTAACCATGTATGTAGGGTAGTTTCTATGGAGGTCATATGTTCCGTGTAGCCCACACCAAAATTTAGTTGCTTACAAGTGACGGCGAGCTAGGACTAATTCACACTAGAGATAAGGTAAATGATTATTTACTGTCAATGTAATTATGGCCCTTATATGCGACGACGAGCCAGTGAAACTATTGCAGTGGCAAGTGCTTGATGGTATTGACAGACTCCCAGCTTAAGGGGCCCGCCTCGTCAGGGGTGTATGTGTGTTAGTGAGGCGGGATGATAAGCGCGACGCTCGATGGTATTTCTAGCGCGGTATCGCCTCTAAGCTCAAGGCTCTGAACTGGCGCGCAGTCTTCTCGTCGTCAATTGATAACTGTGAAATTTGTGCGGTGACCGTATTTTTATATTACGGGGAAATGAAGATAAAGGTGTAATGAAAGTCCCTTAAGTGCTTTCAAGAATCTGTACCACTTGTTTTACACCTAAAAATTACTCTGAAAACATGCGTTTCAGCCATTTTAACTCTTCTAGAAATACAGTTTAAAAACATGATCCAAAATTAAAAGTACTTTTCGGGCCTCAGCGAACTCTTAAATGCTTTTCGTAAACATACTCCACTCGGATATCTTGAGTAGTTTTGAAATCGCGTTGTTTTTCCTGAAGCTCTGCACACCGTGTGTGTGACCAGGTAGGCGGGCCCCTTAATATCGGACAGCATATCAGATTTCCGACTCTACAAAACGTTCCAAAGGAAGATACACTTAAAACCACCAAAGTGAGTGCTGCACTGGGTACAATTATGGCAGGAACTGTCCGATCCGGCATTACCGTCACACCTAAGGTCAACTGCTTATGAATTATACAATGACAACAGCATACAAGAGAAAAAAGATACACATTGACACGTCATTAAAGCTTTCACTCTACATTTTCTAACGCGCAAGATCCTTAACCCTTGCGGGCCAGCATGTACTCGCCATGTGGGGCTGAATCCGACGGAACAATGTGCGGCCCCATATGGCGAGGGAAATCGATACGCCATTTCATCGCGGTCCAGAGGCGTCGGAGAAGGCTATGTCGAGAGTCTGGGGCTATCCATACCAGCATCGGCACCGCCCGCATCCTAGCACATTAAGCGATCTGGAGCACTGAAGGGCTTTAGTGAGAGGGTGAGGAACCCATCCCAGCATCGGCAACACCCAGCAACAACACCAGCGAACCCGCGGTATCATCATTGGCATGTTCCCCAGCAGTTACCACCTGGCACTTATTATGTAAACCCCCACCGGATTTACCGATCGGTGATTGCAGATAGCACATGATCCGACCGAGGCCCCATCTAAGACTTTGCTAGCTCTCCAGGCTACTACCGGAGCAGTCTAAACGCTGCTCACTCGTCCACCCGTTTTGGATTGGTGAATCCTAGGGTACGCTCGTAAAGCTCCGAGCGACCGCATAACTTAACTAGATTGCCGACTGCGGCCGACAACCTAGATGAAACCTAGATCAGAATGCCAGTGCGAATCCAACGCCACGCGGCTCATAACACCCTGAGTATCTATCGATTAGCTGTCCCGCACTACTGGCTAGATTTTTCATGGCACTTGGGGTTTCTCTGGCATGCTGACCCATCAGTCAGCGGTTGTAACTGTCTCGGGTCTGCTCACACAGAGAATTATCCTGGGAACTGGAGACCCTCGGATGTCCCACCGACTCAGGCTCCCCGGAGTTTACAGCCCAGTCTTGCCTCTACAATTTCGACTTGCAAATGTCACGTTGATAAGCAGGCCTTTGGGACCCACGGCCTGAGGGCCCAGCAGTGCTGACACCCCGATAAAGTTTCAGTCCCTTCTGCTGTTGCCTCAGTTAAGGGTTTCCACCTCTTTGGGTGTCGGTACGAGGACTCCCGGGCAAAGCTCACTTTTGTGTTCAAACCACTGCGACCATGTGGAAGTAGTGAGTTGGCCTAGGCGCGTAGAGGCTATATATTCGCTTCCTTGCACCCATTCCGTGTTCTATTGGATCATGACTCGGGTACTAGTGCTGGCGGCAGCTCCGACACCTCAAGCGATAATCACTGTCTCCTGTAGAGTTTTCACACTCCCATTAGGAGGAAGAAACATTCCCAGTAGATACACCTAGACAGCACGAATATTTGTCACTGGTGTGCGGACGTAGACACCACCTACCACAGGGTAATATCATTTACATATGCCAAATAATATGGGCTCGGTAAAACTCTGTATTGAGACGATTGCGACCGTTACAGTCGTCGACCTGCCAGATGATGATATTGTGAATATTCGATTCAAGTTGTTTCCGCGTGTGCGCCAGCGCGGTGTTATGTGGCTATTCACCCGAGCCCTGCAGCACACGTTATACTCGAAATTGCCACCGAACACACAGGACTTCTTGCAGCATATCGGACTAGAGCGATGGGAACTAAGTCAATACGGCACCCTCAAACAAAGTTATGGACACTTAATTGGGGTTTTAAGCACGGGTTTTTAGCGGTTGCATCGCACAGGAGTACTCCATAAATATGAATAATTATTTAATTCTCATGATCCACATGTATATGTAATATAGTATTCTGTTCCTACGGATGAAAAAAAATGTAGTTAGCATGTCTGACTGGTATGCCAAGGGGCAGGGATTCGATTCCCGGCTGGGGAATCAGAACTGGATATTTATGATGTCCCGCGGAAGGTAACGGCAAACCAACGCTTGGCAAGCATAGAGAAGTCACGGCTGTCGTCACCGTGGTGTTGCCTGTATGCATGACACACACATAAGTAAAATTTAGCCGTGATGCATACTTATGAAATATTTACTATTTGTAACGAACTTAAACAAACATGCTCAAAGCAATAAAATATTATACAAAATTCATATTTTAATTTTCCATTCTAATGAAATATATTGTTTTCAGTGATACTACACTAACCTGCAATATTATTAAACTCTGTTATTCAGATTAACTTTTTTAGTTTTAAACTTCTTACACTTCATCACGAGTAATGAAGTGTAGTAGTTAATACTATTTTTAGTTTTACATAAGTGATGATTAATATATTAAATACAGTTTTGTGGCTGAAAAATGTCTTTGTAATTTTAAAACAATTATTTTTGAAATAATTGAAAGTCTTAGAAGTCTTACAGTGAGGTAAACAAGATTAAAATACTGGAGTAATACTATCATCCTCCTTAAGTAAATAGTGTACAAGCAACAGTGCAGTCACGTAGATATGAAATGGTTGCAATTGGTCCACTGCGCATCGCTACTTACTCAGTTTTTTTTTTTACATTTTCCTTCTTCCCAGTTCCAACCCGTACTTATCCATTTACTTAATAAAATTAATTGGCTGTTTTTCCTCCTCTACTTAGTAATGTACAAAATTTTTTTTTTTTTTTGGATTGGCTAAAAGCAGGGCAAAATCAGCTCCCAACCCAAGATACAGAACAAGACTACAGTATCTTGGATAAGAGAGCTGCAATTAGATTACGTGCGTTGTCAGGGCTTTTGTACGCTAAATAAAATAAGTTAACTTGTCAACTCCGATTTAGTCGAGCTCCTGACGTCTAATTAATTCTGGAAAACTCTCTTTTTATATTTACTATTCATTAAAAATGATACAACTTAACTTCAGGAAATGATCACAAGTACGTTGCTATAAATATTTCAATGCTTAGAAACACATATTCAGACTCAAAACATACCAATAAATTTATTTTCGGTAAAATATTGTTTTAATGTTGAATGGAAGAAACACGACTTCATGTGATTGATTTGTGAAGTATGTTATCTTATATTAATTAAAGGTAGCATTGACTTTATTTAATCAGGCAAACTATTCGCGATATGTTTGTTTATATATTATGATTTAAAAAAAAAAATTTTTTTTGGCAAACAGATGGGTGGATGTCAACCTTAGTCGGGATCTTGTACTATTAGGCCAAAACCATTACGAAATAAAACCGAAAGCGTTAATCACATAAAAATTATTTTCTTAGTTATAAATAAAACCACAGTTTTAAATTGAATCTACCTATTAACATGTCAAAAATAAATTAAAGAATTTTTTTATTTTTAATCTATTTATCACTCTTATTAATTTTGAACGAACCATTTATATCTCTTTTCTAGATTAGTTTCACGTGTTTTGGCTCTTTTTTTTTTACATAGCCTTCGCTTTCAGTTAAACATTTTTGAAGGAAAACTTATTTTTCACTAACGAAATATAAGTTGATATGAACACACAAATAATACTAAACAAATACAGAAAATAAATGCAATAAAATTTAGCGTTGAAATTAAATTATTATTACTATTCGAAGTGTTAAGAACCATAAAACTGAATTAAGAAACTTAATTGTCAAACAATCCCAGCACTTAACATTTACTGTTTATTTTTCTGAACGAATTCTCACAGGAATGCTCACAAAAATAGCATTTTTTTACATCACTTTCAAGGATTATATTAGTTTGCGGATGTAATTCGAATCAAGTTTACTTCTGTGCCAAATGTCTGCATTGCACAGTGAGCAAATGTGATTAAAAGCAACACCAATGACACCAACCACCACCAAATAATTAATGGGTTTTACTAAAAATGTATGTGCAACACGATACTTATTTAAGTGGTAAACTGCAAAGAGGTTATTTCAATAGCAAATCTTTCCAACTGGGTTTAGTTCTCCTAATATTTATGTTGTTGTATAAAGTTCCGCCGTTAACATAATAAATATTAGAAAAGAAATATGTTAAAAAATGTGTTTTCTTTGACTTATACCCATTCTTTTTATTTGAAACCATTAATAACAGATTCAATATTCTCGATGAAAGTAATTGTTTAAGAAATATTGAATCAGACCAAAGAATCAACTCTGGGCAAGCACACAAGTGAGTGAAAAATATAAAGATAGGAAAGTTTACGTTGAAAGAGGTGACCCAGTTGGTAATAAAAAGTTTAGCCGGCAGAATGTTCTTGTGAACATTTTGTTGACAGTTTCTCTTTATGATCAAAACATACTGTATGAAGTCTTCTCTAACAACCAAGAAACACCATTGCACAACCCCTTTTTTTACAAAATAAAAATTAGAATTATCAATGCTATTGAGTGAAAATTTTATATTTTAAAATTTATTAATAAATATGTCTCAATACGCCTAAAATATCTGATAAATTGAAAAAGGTTAAAAATTAGCATATGACTTTAAACGTTTTTATTTTGATTTTGGTTTCTGGATTGTTTGAATCATAAGGCATGGAGAGATGCTTTTGACAGAAATAAGTGTTTTAAAATGATTGTCTTTATAAATATTTTCATGTTTTTGGTTAAATTTTTTAATGTGTTTGTACTGCAATCTAGTAAAAACAATGAAAATCAAATGAAGCAGGACCAAGAATGAAATCAGGCACTTTTAGTAATAAATAATTTGTATAAAGTGACGTAGATTGGAAGGAAAAAAACATTATTACTGAAACTTCAAATAGTATATTTTTGATGCATTAGTATCATGGTTCACTTATAAATCGCATGGCTTAATTAATTTTTTTCTTTTAAATTCTAAAAATTATTTTTAAATTTCTTATAAGTAAGGACTAGAAAAATTCATGCTTTAAATTACGTCCAGGATAGACTCCATATTCATATACATACTCGGTAAAACTTCACTGGCTACTGACTCGGTAGGTGATCCGAGACTGTGATTGAACATTTCTCTGGTCGAGTGTTTCTCATTGGTCGACAGTACGCCTCATCTAAGGTGAGTCAGTTTCATACGCAAAAAAGTATAGTTATTTAAATTTTTGCCTGTCACAAAATTAATGCACGAAAATTTTCCGATCTCTTTTCATTAGTTTAATTTTCTGACAGCGAAAATGATTAAAAACCTTTACGGTAACGAACCCTCTTTTAAAAAATTGTTTGTCTTTAAAGTCGGTTTACGGACGATAGTTTAACGTGACTACGTCATAACAAAACATTGATGAAATGATTGCATACTTTTATCAATAAAATTGAATAATTTTTCATTGAATTATCACTATTTTGTATGGATACAAAGAAGTAGTGAAATGAAATCTGTAATTTAATTGATAAATTTACTTTTATTTGCACTCATTAATTCAAATATTTTTATGACTTTAACGAACAGATTATTTTAACTATAACTTTTATACATGTTTTCTATTTAACTTCTTCCAACCTGTATTATTCTGTTAAGGATAGGACGATGATAGGAAAAGTAGGAAACGAATGGGAGTGTTTCAAGTTTAATGTGCCTCGAAAAAGTCAAATCGATGGTAGTTCCAATAGAGTGGAAGAGAGACAGATGCGGCGCAAGCATACAATGAGCGTAACGGGACAAAGCGTAATGGGAAAATGTGCGTAACGGGACAATGAGTCATCCTTTTTCGTGCGTGCAGCTGGTGTTCATCGATTTATTAGACGTTGTCACGTCAAAATGGTCAGTAATGTTCTAAAGTGTTTAAGGATAATTTATAGATACGGACAGGAATATTTCACGGATTTAATTCACGATGATACCACTATTGGCACACAGTTTTTAAGGAATAATCATAGCCAATGGGAAACCCTCAACTAAAGAATAACCGGATCAGAGGTTACCCAGTCGGCAGCCAATGAACACGTGTCATTTGCCCGAGTATAAAGTGGACTGTGGAGTCTATCCTAAACGTCTTCGAAAACACATTTTCCATTTCCTATTTAAAACGCACCTCTTGTAAGTCTATAGAGGCGCGTTCCTAATGAAAACGCCGTATCTTTATACCATTTGCGAAGTAGCGCAAGACGCATCACGAATTGGTGACATGTGGCTGAAGACGTGTACAGTTACAAGATACGCACTGTATCACTGTAAAATTTCTTTGAAAGAATGAGTATTTTTGATTATATATTTACTTAATTTGATTAATATGAACGTGTCGTAAGTTTACGGAAACGTAAACAGTAAGGCAGAAAAAAAACTTTTATCACCGTTATTTTAAATTACTGATAAACAACGTATATCAGGTGTGATACAAAAATACCGTCAATTAATTTTTATAGCAGCAACTGCAGATGCCACATCTACGTATTTGAAGTACTAAGCCTGATAGTCTGATCGGTTTATATGGTCAGTATCAAGTTTGGACAAGTTGTAACTTGTCAGTCGGCTTCCAGATCCGGAAGAGTGAGGTCGTTGTTTACCTAATCTGTTGGACTTCATTAATACTTAGAATTTTCTCTGATTAGTCTGGCCTCAGGGAAGAACAATAAGTCATAGTTGTGTTCAACCAATGTTTTCTTTCTCACTGGTTGATTTATAAGCGAGAACCTCTTTATCTTTGTTAATTAGCACTACCTTATTCGCTTACATCTCTCCTAGCTGGACATCGTTGTCTCACGGTAGTAGTACATGTCCAAATAACTGCGATCCCATCATGAACACAGTGCGAGAAGGTTTTACATTCTAAATTTGACTAAATAAATACGCAAAATTTCCGTATTAACGTATTTTGAAAAACGCCTTTAAAAAAGTTATGTTTGCGACACGGAGCCCATAGAAATGGCTTCCTCCTTTATCACGAAAACGGGCCGTGACACAACTCACTTCTGATCATCGCGTCATTTGCTGAACAAATGTTTTCTGATTGTACAAACGCATAAACGCTTCCAATCATAGAATCAACATTGGGAGAGCTTCGCATAGCCAACCATAGAAATTATTTTGAAGAAAAATATTCAAATTTGATCTAAGCTTATTACTGTTTTTAAATGACGAAATAAATATTAATTAAAAATTTAGATTTAAGAATAAAATTGTTACGTCTTCTAATCGTCGGTTTTGTAAGAAGAAAAAAAGATTGTTTTGCAAGTACTTTTCTCAATGTGACTGATAACTTTTCTGAAAAAAAAATTTGCGAGTTTGTAAAACGTCTTGCCATTGAAGTCTCGAAACCTCATAGAAGACCGAAAAGGGGGTGAATTGGGAGTCTAGTCTGGCCGATTCCTGATTCATCGGTGTGGCTGCCCGAATGCGTAGTGCAAGCAATGTCATTCCGTTGAGGCCCCAGTGCACTGACGTCCGGAGTTAGCCGTACCGCTGCGCGCGACGAAGGTCAAGAGAGGTCAGTGGCGGTGACCAGCCGTCAGCCAGGAGGCAGCGACGGCCGCGGCGCAGAGCAGGTCTCGGGGGAGGAACGTCGTCGCCACACGAGCCGGCGAGAAGCGCATGCTCGATGCTGTAGTAGACCGTTTCCCCAAACGGATGGCTTGTGCAAAAATGTAGACGTGGGCATAAAAATAAGCCTACACGCTGCGCTCATTTCTCTTGCAATGCGCAGTTTCAACATCCGAGAATTTCCAACCGAGAGTGTTTTGGCTCCATGCCTGAAGTACTTTCTGGTTTTTCAGGGTGAAGATGGCGGAGGGGCTTTATGGGAGTGTTTGGAAACGTAAGTACAGGACTTTTAATTTTATAGCTCTGGATGGTAGTGCCGTTCGACCGAATCCTTCAAGGGGCCCGGCCCGTTTGAGCGCCAATGCAAGTGCAAAACATTAGCTGATAAACCTTATTCACATCCAGACGCGCTTATTTTTTTCCCCTCGTTCCTTCGAACTAAAAATAAAAAGTTGCGATGCATTTTTATAAATGATTTTTTAGTTGACAAAAATAGGTAATGTAAACTGTATAACGTCAAATAAAAAATACGAAAGTGTCTGCTGGCTGTTTTACTTTATATTACCTTCATTATAAATATTTTTTCACCCGCTTACATATAAAATAATAAAAGGGGAATATATCGTTAAATAAATTATTTTGCTTCTGCCTTTACGAAATAATTAAACTCAAGTAACCTTTAAGGGTAAGGACAGGAAACACAAAATTTAAAAAGGTTTAATAATTTTGTTAGAGTAAATTTTATATTTATTTTTATATGGTATCCGAAATTTCCCGAACGCATGAGAACATTTACATAAGTTTCCAAAATTGGTTTGTACAAAGATATAACTAAAACAAAAATATATCGTCTTGTGTACTAATAAATGCCTGAATGAAACTTAATTAAGATACGGTTACTTTTATCTCCAATGTGTATTGAATAAATTAAAGTAATTTCAAGCATGAACAGCTCAGTTTAGCATGCTCTTTATTTAGTAACTCATCTACATTGTTCGCACTTGCCTCTGGTGCAAAAACTAAAATGTAGTTTACGGGAAAGTTTTAATTTAACTCAGTGTTCCGGTTAGGGAAGGGTAAACCTAACCTCAACAGTTTACAGAACAACGAGCGGGAAGTTCGATGTCAGTTATAATTTTATTTAACAAAAAAACTCGGCACATATTACATAACATCTCTTAAAATAATAATAATACTGTTTCCTATTTTCTGTGAGATTAATAGCAGCAGCTTCCCATTGCAGATAGGCTAATCTAGAGCTCAAACAATTTACATAAACGTATATTAATACCTGGGATAGCTCACAATATTTTCATGAAAATGTATGCTGAAGGGATAGAAGCCACAATAAGGCTCTATTATGACTAGAACACGAAAATTCGTAACAAAATAAATATAATTTATTATCGAAATACTAGAGGACTTTTACGCTAACCTAGAACCACTCGATTTAGCTTCACGAACAAATATACAGGTTTCAAAAAAAAACTTCAGGGCTCATTCAAAATCATTACTTATTAAAAGATAAAATCTCAAACAAAGGCCCAGCACTTGAAATTTAAAATTTACAAAACTTTGCAACAACCTATAGGTAACTACTGGTGCGGAGATATGAAATGCCGTATTTCAAGCAAAAATAAATATCTTGAAACAAAACATTACGACAGCACCAAATACAGCACATTCTGACTCGTGAATAATGAGAAAAATACGCGAAATCTTCCTCGCGGATTAACAGCGTCAGGTGCCATGGACACCAGACTGAATGAACAACTCATCTGCCTTCACTTGAAAAACGGGGCCTTGGACTCCCGCAGCAGAACACCTCGACGGCATCACCACAGCGCGGCTCCGCTCGAAGCAGCAACGTCCGCCTCGTCTCCACACTGCCACCAGGACATGACGACGCGGTCGTAAGCACCAGTCCGCTTCCGTGATCAGCTCGCGACCACCCCGGCGCTGATTGGCTGCTCGATCGCTGCCTCTAACCAATCCCCGCAAGACGTTTTCTCCACGGACGTAACAACACTGCGTCCAGGTTGACGAGCACCGCACAACCCAACGCCAATAATAGTGTGAGAGTACTTCACCCAAACCTTTACTCTCGACCAGGGATATCGTTCGTCGCATGTCCTAGTCCGGTACGCACTGACACCCCATTTAAGACCTTGAAGCTCTTAGAGGCTAAGTGTTCCAGGGTAACGGCACACTGGGTACACTCATATTAATTAATAGTCATTAAACAAGCTTTTTAATGAAAATAATGTATATGAATTATTCCGTTCACGCGAGCGAACTCTTGCGCAAGGCTGGTGTTAAAACATTCGCGAATTCACCGTCCGGTGTTGCCAACATGTACGAGGGAAACACACAAATTGATATTAGTTTTAGGCTTCCACGATGGTAACATGACATACAACATTGTTGAAATAACCATAGTCGAGCTTATATTTTGAATGCCGTTTCGTAATAAGAGTTTGGGACGTAAAAAAATTCAATTGGTTGTTTGACAACATAGAGTGATTAAAAAATACATGTTACTAGATTTTAATGACAATTATAACCAAGACCGGTAGCTTGCATTAAACGTTTATTTCTTATCAGAAAGTTTCCATAATTGTTTCGTTTATTTTTACACGTAGGTAGCATACAGTTACAAGTTTAAGTAAGTTTTGACCGAAATTATTGTCTCACATTTTACCATTGTGCAGACATCTGAACATAAATGTTTTAATTTGAAAGGATGAATATGCTAAGCAGAATAATAAACCACTTCGAAGAAAATGGTGAAAAGTTAAAAAAAATTTAAATATTGTAATTGGTTTAGCAATACTTTAAAATAATATACTGAAAAGTTATGTGTGGAACGAATTAATGTGAGGGTATTTTTTTAAAGCGCTTGTTGTGACGGCCCGAATACATTTGAATTAATCGAAAAAACTAACCTTATTTCATGCAATACTTTTATTTAGGCGAGTGAAAATATTTTTAAGTCAAAGTGGTTGTACGCCACATGGCTTTACACGGAAGCTTAGTACAATGGGACCTCCCAGATGGTAGTGGGCCCCGAACCACTGGCTGCCGACTCTTTGGTCTTACATTGAGTCAGCCCTTGTACACAGAATATAATTTTCTGTGCTTTTACAATAGATTATATTGCTAACCAGTTGCCAAGAAAACCTTTGTAATACTACAGGAAAATATTGTAACTTTATACAACAAATGGCTACGGTGATTTTGGCATATATGAAATATGTTTTTTTTTAAATAATACCGAGTGTTTCTTAAAAAAAATTCGCATAATTTTATATATTTTTTATTTTTCATTTAATCATAATATTTTCCAACCATGGAAAATATTTAAGAATATTTATCTATTTGACTTTTTTGTTGTATCATGATTATTTTGTGTGCACTTAAAAAGGAAAATCTATTCAGGGAAAGGTTTACAAATAACTTTAACTACTGGAGGCACTGGAACACTTCAAATCGTAAATGCCAGGGAAAGAATCCGAATCCAGTATTACTTCAAGCACTATTTTGTAGTAATAAAGTTGGTTTCATGTAAATTTACAATTTTACAAATATATGTAATTTTACATTAGCATTTCTGTTCCAAGTACAAAAACATTAGTGTTCTGGGCTTGAACCCACAACCCTCCATTAAAAGCATCACGCATCAGCGACCACCACTACTGAGACCCATGCAGTGGAATATGCGAGTATCACTTTACCAAGAGTACATTTCTCACACTAGACTATACATCGTCCTGCTATCTCAATCAGCATAGAAAGTTCAGCATTATCACATGTACAATTATCTTGGTTAACTTGAAGTGCGCTGACTTTCTGATATTGATTTACAATGGAGTTAAACAATTGAAAAAATAATATTGAATGTGTGCAAGGAAACATTATATACATTTATGGCTAATCGACGATTAAGTAATCATTTATTAAGCTTTCTTGACATCAAATTAATATTTATTATCAGTAAATATGAACAATTCTTATTAATCAAAATAAAGTGGTGTTAATCATTACGTATATTTACTCCATTACAAACTTTTTCAGGACAAAAAAAAAAGGTTTTCCTGACTGAAACATTTCTGGGTGATTTGGGGACATTAATACCACAATAGGGTTCGTTGAAATCCAATTTACAAGTGACTAGAGTCATGAACTAATTATTTATTCGTTTTTAGTACAAATTCTAAAGAATATTTTTTTTAGTGAAAGTTAACGTTTCATGCTTACTTTGGAAGTGTTACGAGTTCGATTCCAGCGCTTGGGATAATTTATAAGAATTATTTTCAGTTTACTACTGAATCGTAACCCATCAGTAAGCTTAAACTTCTGTAAACAACCGTGGTTTCAAATACTTGTTACATAAGGGGCCCGACTACCTGGGCACACCTACCTGCCCAGGTACCTTCCCAGGGCTTCCGAAGAAAACACGTGATTTGAAAACTGCTCGAGGTATCCAAGTGTTGTCTAATTACGAAAAGCACTCAAGAATGCGCTTATGACGGATGAGTAGTCCTGTTTCCGTATTTAGTTTTTAAACTGTGTTTTTAGGAGAGTAAATAAGGGCTGAAACGCGTGTTTTCAGATTAATTTTTAAGCATGAAACGCCCGCTACAGATTTTTGAAAGCATCCGTTATCTTCATTTATCCACCATCTAATGTTATGGTCACCGCTGAAATCTCATAGATGCCCTATGCACGACGAGATGACTGCGTGCCAATCCAGAGCCTTGCGCGTAGAGGCGATACTGTCGCACTATTATCCCACGTTACTAACACTGATACACCCCTGATCAGGTGGAGTACTGAATGACAATACTTTTGTCACCCTGAAAAAATAAAAATTGGTTGTCTGTAAAGTCGGTTTACTGACGATAGTTTAACGTGACGTCATAACAAATTATTGATGAAATTATTGCATACTTTTATGAATAAAATTGAATCATTTTGTATTGAACTATCACTATTTTGTATGGATACAAAGAAGGAGTGAAATGAATTCTACAATTTAATTGATAAATTTACTTTTATTTGCACTCATTAATTCAAATATGTTTATTACTTTAACGAAGAGATTATTTTAACTATAACTTTTATACATGTTTGCTATTTAACTTCTTCCAATCTGTGTTATTGTGTTAAGGATAGGACGATGATAGGAAAAGTAGGAAACGAATGGGAGTGTTTAAAGTTTAATAAGCCTCGAAAAAGTCAAATCGATGGTTGTTCCAATCAAGTCGAAGAGAGATAGATGCGGCGCAAGCGTACAATGAGCGTAACGGGACACAGCGTAACGTGAAAATGTGCGTAACGGGACACTTTTGCGTGCGTGCAGCCGGCGTTCATCGATTTATTAGACGTTGTCACGTCAAAAATTAACTCCAATAGTTAAGTTCGCTGTAACCTTGAAACTCAATGCTGCAACAGGGAACAAACAACCCATGACGTTTAGCTGTAGGTACATAGACATAAATAAACAAATAAATTGGCTTGACGAATCATCAATATAGAGCTTATTAGATAGGATGAAGGTTAAGGAGATTAAATTCACGCATTTATTTAATGAATTAGTGTATTAAATGCGAGCACCTCGAGAACACTGAAAAAAACCCGGAAATGTCCGCCACTTTTCCAAATTTGGAAAACTACTAGTTCAACACTTCTGAGGATCGAAAGCAGATGGCTTGACCAAAGGCGAGTGAGAAAACGTTTTTTATTTATTTTGATATTTTTTATTATTTTTTATTTAAAAAAATTGGCTGGATTGTAGTTATTTATTTTTTTCAACGAACCAATATTTCCCTCATTTATAATGAAATAGTATGTTAAATTGTATTTTGGCAATTTCAGTGATGATGACAAGTGTGGTTCACGCACATGCCTTACACGGGACTCGAATCAAGAACCTTGGCACCGTAATCCAGTGTGCATCCACTTGCACAATGGAGGACTGAAACACTCAGATTTGTTAAGTGTATCATAAAAATAAATAATTATGTTCATGTTATTTCCAATCTCCACCGACAGAATATCCAGGTTCGTTGTTTTATTATTTGTACTCCTTAACTGTTGGGTCAAAGATCTTCTGGTTCGATGCCTGTCTTAGGTCAGCTGGAAATATTTTTTAGGACTCCTTAGTGGGTTTTTATATTTCCATATTACGGCAGAAGGCACTAATAACCATTGTATAATAACCGTCCAAAAAAATATCTGGCCAAGCCACACCCGTGTCCTAGAAACGATGGTTCCTGTCTGATAATTCTAACATTTGATTTGGCTTCAAACGTGAATAATTATTTTTTTTTTCTTTTAAAGACTGGCCCCATGGAAATAATGAACTTCTAATAACACGACATCTTTTTAAAAAAGAATTGCAAATTTGAAGTCATTCACAATTGTTTATTGGCATCCACTTAACAATTATTTTATGTCTAATTGATTGAAATATATGGTGGTTTTTGTACAGTTATTATATTCTCTTACAAACCGTGTATAACGACCAATTATATGAGACAAGATTTTATGGTTTTATTTTTAGTCAATGTAGTTCTTTTTAAAAACGGGATTACGATGTTATCGTTTTATTTTTATAAGAGCTGTTTTGTAATGATTAATCGAACAAAATAGGTGTCTGCATATTTATGGTAAAATAAATTTTAATATTTGGTCTAAAACCGGTAAATTCACAACATCAAAAATTCTATATTGAGAATAAGGTTTTAAAATTGATTCAATAAGAGATGCAGAAAAAAATAAATTTAATTAAGATTTTCTGATCAGTACAATTTGGTGAAATTTTTTGATTGGAAATAATGACATTCGTTGAATTTCAAACATTAAAATATATATTTTTTTATGTTTATGATTTGAATTAGGTTTTGGTAAAATGCTACTTAACTCCATGATTATAACTTGAATTTAGGTGTTATGCGGTGTTTTGGAATTATTTTCGGTGATATTGCTATTCACCCTTTCATCTCGTCCGAACCAACAGAGTCCAATTCCAGTTAAAATAATTTCCAATCCAGTCATTCGCCCAAACAATGACGCAAACCTCCCGCGGAGCTTGCCGGCGACAGACGCGACAAACACGGTATGTCCAGGAAGAATCTCGGTCACGGCCGGAGGTAGGGCAGGGGGAGGGGGGAGGGCCGAAGCCCTGGGTGCACTTCACGTTCATGATTTGTTGGCAACTCCTAAACCCTTCCACGCCTCCTCTGCCGCGAGCTCGGCCGCCGAACAACAGCAGTCTAACGCGCCGGGGCCTGCAATGCCATTCATAATTGATGGGCTCAATTTAGAGAGGCGGGAGCGGCGCCGCCTCCCGGGGGGTGGTTTAATACCGCCGCCCCTCGGCGCGTAAACTAAATTACTTTCGGCGGCGGCGACACACCGCGCCGTGGCGAGGAGGCTTCGCGCCAGATTGGTGCGCTGCTGGTGTGCAGAGCACGGTAGCTCGCCGGCGGCTTATGCTAGCCGAGCCTGTCCAGGAACAAGCGCATATTGTGCCATGCGCGCCTCGCCGCTTGCTAGATTGCAGTGTTCAAACTAATGAGAATTTACTCTCTCTTTCCAACCCATGTTACCCCATATTAAACAGAAAAAAATTAATAAATATTCTTCAACACAAGATATTTTATTTGTATACCAAATGCCAGTAAATAGTTTGTAATACTACTAGAAAGATATTGTAACTTTCTTACAACACATGGCTACAGTTATTTTTGCGTATATGAAATAGGTTTATCGAAATAATACGGAGAATTTATTTTTTTTAAATTGACGTTTCATCCAAGAATACGTTTTTAAGCCATGAGAAATATAATCAAATATTCAATAATTGACCTTTATTTTGGTTTTATTTTACTTACTGATGTGCATATTTAAAAACTGGAAAGCTATTGTTTTAACACAGGAGGTACTGCGACAACAAAAAGCATAAATGCCCGGGTAAGAAACTGAACCCGGTTTTATTGCGAAAACTATTTTGTAATGATACAGTTGTTTTTATGTAAATGTAAAAATTTACAAATATCTGTAATTTTAAACGAATATTTCCGTTCTATTTACAAAAACATGTTTTATGTGTAGTGCTGTCCTTTTTTCAGTATGCTCTGTAGCCAGGTACACCCGATAGCATAAACATTTTAGCCCCAAATTTATAATGAAATATACATTTAATTTAAATATAACTTTAGAATGTATTTTTAAAAGAAAAATTGAATTAAGAATTTGGGAAATACATTTCCTTGCTGTATTTTATCCAGAGCATCATCTGATAATATTAAAATTCGTACTTGTGTGGAATCGTAACTGAAAGATGCCATTTTGTTTCAAACATTTTACACATTTTTATATATTTATACATTTTATATCTTTTTATATATTTTATTCTTTATGGTATATCTTTAAAAATGTTAACTTTTGGTTCTGTTTGATAATATGACATATTTAATAGGATGCCTTCATATTAATAGTGATAAACTGCTACAAATAGTAAGCCCTGTGAAATTAAATATTCGTTTACTATTAATAATCTTTTCTTTTTTAGAATGTACACAAAAATGATAGTAATTTCAAACCATACTATCAACACTCTTAGAAAAAATCAAAGAATAATATTTTAAAAAAACTAAAACTTATTAAAATAATCGATGGTATCTAAAAATAAGAATTTAAATAGTAGGGGAGCCCATGAGGATAAATGGGAATTTGCCCGAGCGTCGTGGGGACCTCTTAGATTTTGAAGATCATATGATAGGAAGAATAAAGGTTTATAAGCGTCTACAGGTTTTCAAAGATGTAAAAAAATAATCATCACATAAAAATATTTGAGTATGTCATATATTGATAGTTTAGGTGCCCCAACGCATCTCTAATGTCAAAACTATACTAATCTGCCGGCTTACGTGTTGGGGGTGACCATGCATAAGGCTAGAAAATTAAAAAAAAATTATTCGAGCGCGTCAGGTATCCAAAGGGGATATTAAGTGAACCATAAAAATGCTCCCATTCAAAAGACTTACGATTCGGAAGTGACGCAAGCTCGTAGAGAATTTTTGAATTTACAAAAAAAAAAAAAAAAAAGCCACATTGAATTACTCGTGTGCGTCAGATTTCTATACAGACGATTCTGCTTGATGTCCCAGTCGTGCTAATCTAAAATATGACGATTATTTGGAGGGAAATTCTTAATCTGATGGCTAGAAAAAAATATTTTCTCCTCAATAACCATTAAATGTGACAAATAAAATCACGAAAAATTAGTAGATATTTAGAAATATAATTTATTCAGAAAAAAATTAAATAAAATATAATTTATGTTTTTTTTTTGTTTTTTTCAAATTTCATCGTCATCCGAGGAATTATTGTCGTACTACAAATCTACTGATCCAATTTGGTCGTCGATATTAACTGCGGTTTCCATATTTGTAACATGAAATCGTTATAACACTTAACAAGATTTTATTTATTCCATGAAAAGCGTGTTATTAAAGTATTGAAAAGAAATACACCTAAATCAGAAGTATCTCCTATAATAACTGGTGTGATGACAACATATTCACAGGCTTGTGGTAGGTGATTACAGGTGCGAGAAAGTCAGAGATAGGGGAAAAGTGAGCATAAAAGAGAGGCGTTGAGTGGGGAATACATGCTTTACCCCAGCTGCTTACACAAAATTTTTTTTGACGATTTTTGTTACTTCGGCTTTTATAAATTGGCATATTATATTTTTCCCGTTATTTTTGTAAAATAAATAAATAAATAAACCACGCTCGAGAATGTCAAGACGACTTTTTTTTTTTGCAAGTTTGTGTCCCTCCAACTTCCTTACGTTACGCTCAAATCATCAGATTATTGAAATTCATACTTTTCAGCTAATAATTATTAATCCACCTTACCTTAATCTGACGCGTTTGAGTATTTCTGACTATCATTTTTTTTTACTATCCTGATGGGTTGCCCTAGATACACTTTCCTGTATAAAGGGCTTATATATGGTATATATGCAAGGTATCCTCCCTTATGTTCATCTGCCGCGCTCGAGTAAATCCAAAAATACCCTATTGGGCTCCCCTATTAAGAATCCAGGTAGAATAAATCTAATAACAGTAGTCACCATTTGCTCTATATTTCAATCCAAGCCATTTCATTGAATTTTAGACTGTATCCAACTCACGTTCCCATGAGTTCTCAATCACATGCATTTAATAAAGATATGTAGTCAACATTTTTGAATATCTTTATATTTAATATTACCTTTAAAATGTTTTTCATATTTTTTGGACAAATATTTTTTTTCTTTTAAGACAGCGATATTAATATTTTTTTTATGTTTCAATAGTGGCCTCTTTCGAAATTTAAATACATTTGTGGCAATTTCCTCAATTTTAGGTAATAAATTTGTTATTCACAGGGAAAAATATTTATTAGAACCCTTTACTGTAAATTTTAATCATCCAAATTGATTAAGTGTTTTCACTGGAAATTTTCAACATTTGTCTGATATTTAATAAAAGTTAACGTTTACAACTCTGGAAAGCCATTTACCGAAGACATGTTACAATATTAGATATTTTTGAGCCTTTAAATGAAAGGTAGCCTTAAATAAATTAAATTATTTTCCTAACTTCAGATAACGATATTCGTAGAAACTTTGCTAAATTCCAAAGTTAACAAACAGGTACCTAAAAGTAAAAAGAGTATTTTTTCCCGTGTACTTAACACGTGTGTAGAAGGTTTGTTAATAGACTACGTCAAGATGATTTTTAAGATTAATGATCAAGGTAAAGAAATACTGTTACTGTTAATCTAAAATACTATAAAACATTTATATTGTTTCTAATTGTGTCTAATTGTTCCTAATCAGTAGCATTTCTTCATGAATTAAAATAGAAAGTGGTCACTTTTGCATTATGTGTGTTAAGAACTAGTTCCACTAAGCAATCACATAACAAGATAAATCAGGGGCGTCAACATAGTTTATAACGTACAAATGTTTGTGCTACTAAGGATAGTTGCCAAAGGTTTTATTCTAATGCTTTTGGTGATTGTATGACGTCACTGAAATGAAGAATCAAATAAAATATATCATTCAAATGTGAATAGAAATGTCTTACCACGGAGGCAATGGACTACAAACAACACATGACTGAGGTCCCAGGGGACATTTATTGGTTTCTTTAAGATACATAATACTAATATTTTTAATCGGTGGTGAGAAATCGTCCCAAAATCGGTTATTTTAATTTACTCTGGTAACTAACTCATAGGTTATAAAACAAACACTTTGATTCTTTCTATATGTAGATCGGAATAAGAATAAATTCCCTAGATATAATATATGTAAAAAAAAGGAGTAAGATGAAAATATTGATTCAGAAATGATCGTGGTTTTAAGAAATTTTTAATTAAAACCTATAATTATTGGAAAATTATGAAAACGACACTGAACAGGGTATGGCACTATTAGAAGAAACATTAAAGTGATAAGAGGAATAAATGAAATGATAAATAAACAAATGCACAGAAAGAAAATTTTGTTGGTGAATTTCATAAAAGTTAAACAAACTATAGGCTAATGAAGTAGAGTCATTTAATTGGCAAATACTGGGTAACTTTGAAAAACAAATAATGAGAATATTTGCAAACAAGCATAAATACAGATCAAAAGATTCACGAAACATTTTCTAGGCCTTATGTTTTGAACCCTGTTCAAATTTTTATTTGCAATGCTTTGATTGATGGGCAAATCTTTAAATTTTTCCGACTTTTTTTTTTGAAAAACCTAAAAAAATAAAATAAATATTTCCCACGATTAAAAAAATTTGGAGAAATGGCAGACGTAAATGCATTCATTTAAAGGCCCTCACACACACACTATCAGACACAGAGGGACTGCTCTGTTGTGCAATGACCATGGACTAATAAGTTGGAATTGATGAACCGACGAACTGATGGCTTTCTATCAACTCGGACTACGGACCCTCAGTCCCCCTCAGTCCAAACTGCCAAGTGAGGGAACAGTGTCTCACCAGTCCAAACTATTAGTCCAAAGAATCAATCCATCAGCTGAGAGTTGAGGCAAACATATATGCTTATACTATTTGGTTTCTTTGCTATTGTTTTCCTTTTCTTACTACGTGTGCATCTGTAACTACATCAGCAATGACCACCACAAGACTGATCGTGTGTGGGGAAGATCAGTCCAAACTGTCAGTTCGGGCTGAGCAGTCCCAGTTTGGACTGAGCAGTCCGAACTGAAGCCGGACTGATCGCGTGTATGGACCTTCAGCCATGTAGTCCTTAAGCGAATATTACAAATGTTTTCATTATGTAATTGGAGTGAGATGTCTTTTTAAACACTGTTAAAAAATATATATATTTAAAGTTTGCGTGAAGTTTTTTCGGACACAATTATTTAAGCTTTTACACGTAGGAAGTCTTAAATTTCATTTTATTAAGTCCCTAGCATATATATTATCACAAAAAAAAAACATTTGTTTAATTATTTTGTTTGTATTTTAATAAGAAAAAAATTGCAGGAAATTCTATTTCAATAAATGCAATCTTTTTTTTTAAAAAAACCTGACTTATATTGACAAAGAAAATAAATAAATAGCCTATGCCCTTTTAATGTAATAAGATTTGGTGATTAAATATACTAAAACTGGTTTGTGTCATTCAGTAGTATTTAGAAATAGAAATTAAGAAATTTTGTCTTAATATTTTTCCCTCAAATAATAACAGTTCAGTAAATGTGTTACAACTGTTAAAAAGGGAATGAGACTCTAGGAGTAATCTTTGTTTTCACCCAAAAATAAAAAATAAAAACCTAAAAGGAAAGGATGAAATCTAATGCTTTGATTTAAAGCGTTTTCGGGATGTAAATTGTTTCCGCAGAAGACTGCATTATGAAATGGCTGTGTTTTCTCTGCATCCCCTTTTTTCCTTCCTTCTCCGCTGTTCCCACTCGCTTCCGCCCCCACCCCCCCTCACCCCATCACGCTGTCGGAAACCACTTTGCACGCGATGAATTCATGTATGTCCGCATGCATACATTCATCCCATTCGCGCCAACGAAAATTTCGCGGAAACTTAAAGCTTCGAAGATGACTCAAACTCCATAAACAAATAGTCTGCGGCGGCTGTTGTGCGCTGAGTCAATTTCGTGCATTCGTCTATTTATTCATCTAGTTAACACAATATTAGTTTGACGTAAAAAAAATTCGGAGTAAGGAAACTGGATGATTAATAAAAGTTATAATATTCCGTAGTACCTCGTAACAAGAAAATACAAACTGTAACAAAGTTTGAAGGTAATTCATCAAAGTCTGCTCAGGATCTTATGAACATTTTTACAATAATACCATAATCTACTACATATAAAAAACTCGACTTCCCTTGAAGCCAGCTCAATTGCAAATGTGCTAATAGTTAAGTTCACCCCTTCGACCGCAAGTTCGATGTCAGCAATCGAATAAATTGTAAAACCTAGTGAAGTGTTACTGAAAACGCGAACTATTTTACAGCGTTTTCCTTAGATGCCACTGAGTGTCGAGGTCTGCAGTGCAATATGTGTTGCTCTGAAGCTGGGCCCACGCCTGTCCACGTTAACGGAATGAGTTGTTTGTTCAATCATGATCGTCAAATAGGGCAAGCTGGCAAAAACCTGCGAAATTGCGGGACTAAGAAGGAAACTGAGTACCTAAAAAATCTTTTCTGTGCTTGCTTAACTAAACAAATTTATAACATCTCACAAATACTAGCTAATACTATTTTTTTTATCTCTTAATAACCTAGTATAAAACAAAGTCGCTATCAGTATCTGTCTGGTCACCTACTTCTTCTAAACTACACAATGAATTTTGATGTGGTTTCAACATCATGTACAGAATTTCTTTCGGAATGTTTTAGCCTATATAACATTATATATTTTTAAAATTTAGTATACTAGCAACCCACCCCGGCTTCGCATGGGTTGCAGAGCATAGACGCCTACATTTTATTTCTGTCGTAGTGTTGTATCAGCCTGTTACGTCGAGCATGTGGGTAATGTTAACATTGATAACTTCTGCCGGATTATTTTAAAAAAAAAAAACGCACATATTATGTTTACACGTGAGAGGGCAACATACAACTGGCTGTGTGAAAAGCACTGAGTGATTAAGTCAATTCCAACAACTTTCAATTTTTACCTTTGTGCTTTATTAATAGTTATTCCGAATGCTAATTTAATTGGGAATTGGAGCCGTTTGAACTAAAAAGGCAATTCTGTGGGTATCATCGGTATTCTTGGTATCAAAACAGTTTCACCAGTTCCGTAGCCAGTTAATACTGTACATTCGATCAAAAATTTCTTAAATTAAATATTTTGAGTTTCATGCCGTTGCACAGTTTAGGTGGGTTTAAATTTCTTAGTAATATAATAGGTGAAACTACTTTTAATAATAATTTGTGAGCAGGAATTCCTGGAGGTGTCAAACAATTCAAAAATTCATATGGATAATGTCCTGCCTCCTGCCTTTCCACGACTGTGTTAACTGAGTAGTAGATTTGAGATTATACTTAAGTATTTGATAGAATCCAATCATTTATTTTATTAACTTGCTCATTTATAGGTGACAATATAGCCAGTTAGTAGTATGTAAATGACGGTTCGGCGCCAGGCTTCAGGGTGTGGAGCCGTGGAGCCGACCGCCATCTTGGATTATGATGTCACGGTGGCCATATTGTATGACCTTGTCCTTTGACCTTGACCTTCAAAATTTGTAAAAAAAAAATAACCCAAAAATTTGAAGTGGATTACTCCGCGCAGTCACGCTACGTCACTTGAGCGTCAGCCATCACGCTTCTCTCCCTCCTCCCACTTCCCCTCTTTTCTTTTGGGCAGTGTTTGTTTCTCCTTCTGCGATGTGCGCAGGCGCGCTTGGCGCCTCTGATGCCTATATAAAGGCTGGAATTGCATTGCCACGGCCTGTTCTCCTTACTTTCATGCGGGTGATAACATACTTAGTGTAGTTAGTTAGGTTGTATTTAGAAGTTCCACGGGGCACACGCCCAAGTTGCGTTGTGTATGTACGTAAGTGCGGTAATCGTTTTGCTGGCACGTGTGGCCGTGTCATGTAAATTATAGCTCTTGTATTTATAGTTTTCAAAATTGCTGGTTTTGGACTGCCACTGTTAAATTTTAGTTTTGGTAAACTTTTTGTCGATGTCCCTTTGCTATAGTTTAGGATTGCCGTGCTTGCTTGCATCACACATGTGCTCCGGCGTGATGCGGCCGCGTGAACATGTAACTTATCCTTGTCTATGCAGATTTTCATTGAACGATGCCTTTCTCAAATTACGGTCCGTATACCTAAAGTCATAATCATAGTAATACTCTTTGAGCATAAATACAAATTACAAAGTATCGTCCTATCTTGTATGATAGCCGTTTTTATCTGGCTTTTTGCATTACTATGTTTATGCGTGGCATGCCCGCGGGATATTTGCATTTAAAATAATGTTATTCTCTCACTTGTTCGCATGATATTGTACTGGGTATTTAACGTGCATTAAAATATATTTTGTAAGCATTTTACCCGCCGTAATTACATGTGTCTTGATATACATATATGCATAGTATCGTACTTTGTAAAACTTATTGTGTAATGACTAATGTTCGTGACTGAAATATATTATTACATGGAATATGGTTCTTCTCGGCATTTGCTACTATATAAATTCCTCTGGATTTTAGTGATAAAAAGTAAACAGAAATCACATTTCAGTTCTGCAGTTACCGATAAAAGAATCGGTCCCCATGTCTTAGCACACTTGAACATTACCAGTAGCCAGACTTGGCACCGGTACCCTCCAAATTGCCAAAATTTGCCCAAAATACTCTAAAATCTGCCAAAATGTCTTGTTTTTTGAGAAAAAAATTCCACCAAAAAATATTAAATAATTTGAAGGAAAAAAAACCGTTTTGAGATAAAATATCCCGTTTTAGTCCTTAAAAAAAAACAACGGCTGCGAAATTCCTAAAAACGGCTTAAATTCCATATCTACAGCCTCCGATATGGCTTTTTTGGAATTAGGATTTCATGACCGCCATCTTTGATTGCAATTTCCATTACGGCCGCCATTTTGAAAATTTTTATTTTTTTATACAATTTTAATGTAAAAAATTTAAATATTTATAAAAAAATTATTAAAAAATGTTTTAATAAAATATTATTTACAAAATACACTTACATCATATAGTCCTCAGTTCAAACCCGGCGAGAGCAAAAATAAAAATAAAATGTTGTCAGGTCCTTTCTCCACGGAAGCCGCCGGCAGACTGACCTACCACTAATGCCAAGGTATATATATCAACAGCTAGTATGATGTCATGTCCGCCATCACGAAAATCTGTAATTATTATGAGATGTTAATAAAAAAATTCTTTAATATATAAAAAATTAATTATTATTTAAAAACACTGTTGCACGTTTAGTTATGCTCGCCATCTTGGATTAAAGAAATGTTGCAAATTTCGTTACACACGCCATCTTGGGCGTGTATGACATAATCGTTGCATGTTTCGTTACGGACACCATCATGGATTATAGATTGTTGCATTTTTAGTTAAAATCCGCCATCTTGAAAATCCGTAATTTTTATGCTAGGCAATCGGAAAAAATTAAAAATTAACTAAACATTTTAATTAATAAAATTTTAATTAAATAACATTTAAATCATGCACTTACGTCCGCAGTTTGTACCCGGTGAAGACAAAAATAAAAAAAAATACGACAGATCCTACATCAACAGAAGACACAGGCAGATTGAACTCCCACCACTAATACCGAGGTATATATACATCGATAGTTAGTATGAGGCCAGGGGCCACATCCACCATCTTGTTTCCGTCTACTGGAGTCCACCATCTTGTTTACATGTTATAGAATGCGCTACCATCATGTTAGTTTAATTTTTTACCTGCTAGAATGCAGTAATAATTTATTTTTACTGTAGTATCGCCATCTTGGAAATTCATAATTATTCAGCTATAATTTCGAAAAAATCCATAATTCGTTAAATAAATTTGCAATTAATATATAGATTGATTCGATTAGTTCCTGTCCTTGGTTCAATCCCGGAATGATGCAAAAAATTAATTTTATGTAAAAAATAAATATATCAATAAATATGATAAAAAGTCCTAGAAGCAGCATAGGCTCCTTGCCAAACAGTCTCCAGTAAGTCATTATGTCCGCCATCTTGAAAATTCATAATAATAAACCTAGGAATTTTGAAGGTCAAGGTAATAGTCAAGGTCAAAGACATCCAAGATGGCCACCGTGATGTCAAAATCCAAGATGGCGGTCGGCTCCACGGCTCCACAGCCTGAAGTCTGGCGCAGGACCGTCATTTACATAATACCGCAGTTCTTGAATTCAATTTAGTGTCTTAGTGGTTATGTTACTAATATCGGGATATACCTTATCAATCAATTCCTGCCCAGTTTGCACCAAAACATATAGATTATTAAGCTTATTATTGACATTAACGACGTGAAATTCGCCATTACCTATTTGGCGTAATCTTCAGAAAATTGCCTATCACGGTCTAAGGATAAACAGACGTCACTTTCCATCGACTAGCCTCGTGCTCTTTGGGAAACATACCTATCACGGTCAAATGATAAACTGTCTTCCAAATGATGGTTTTTGCTTATCATCTTAATATTAATATAAATGTAATTTATATTTTTAAGTGTGCAAGTAATTGACTTTTTATTATGTTTTCAACGTCAGATAAATATCAAACGAGAACTTTATAATCTCTGTTACGTAAAGTATTAATCACTGATTCTAGGAACGTGTAATATAAAAAATAATAATATTTCTTCAGGGCTCGTGCACTTAATTGCCTAAAAAAAATAAAAAATAAAATAAAAAATAATAATTGGCATCTTTTATGAACTCATTTATGTTTAACTATATCAAAACTTATGACTCAGTAAGTCCTCGAAACTTTATTTGATAGTGCTCAGAAAAAAACATCTGAAACTATTCAAAGTTTAAAGTATTAAAATACTATCCAGGCAGTTCTTATGTTGTTCTGACATCTTATGTAAAATCATAACAACTAAAAGTTTTTATGTATATATTCACTCTCCTGCCAAATTTAAAATAAAACAATAACTAATAAATAACTTGGTCATAAACAAGACACTACAATGAAAATCATCATCAGGAATATTGTAAGATTATTTTTACATGTTTCGATTGCCATCCCTGTAATATTTAATCACTTTGAGCCCCTTAACAGCACCTTATATTTTCTTGCCCTTATTTATATTTATTATATTTTCTAACTTCAAATTACTGCAAAAATGTGTAATTTCTTTGTTAAGTAGCCTTGTTATTCAAAAGCTTTCAAATAAACTACTAAATAATCCTAAGCATAAGAAATATTATTTTAATAGAGTAAATCGTAAACAAATTAACAATACATTTTTAAATACCGGCTTTTTTTTATCGAACGTCATTATTCCATTACAGGTATTATAGTGATAAGTGGCATAAATAAAAAAATAATTGATTGAACAGACTACAGTACTACTGTAAAAAAAAAATTTACTCGCAGGAAAATATGCAAAGATGTTCACCTCCAATTGAATACATGTATAAGCCTTGGTTAAAACCAGTATTCATTGAGTTTTTCCCAATATTGTCATCAAAATAATGACTTCTGAAAATGTGTTACTGTAATAAAAATGTTAAATTATTAACATGACGATTGTAAGCAGAATCTCTTAATTTTCATGTAAGGAAATAAAACTAGTTTCAGAAGAAAACCATTTCAGAATTTAATTTTTATGAGGAAATCGTGTATCTTTAACAACTTCAGCCACAATGCTGTTAACTGTACAAACTAGGATCCAATATTCTTAAACAAGAAATTTTTTTTATATTAATAAAGTAGTATATATTTGTAAAGATTTATTTCAAAATTGGCGAAGCATTGTGCAGTCTGTTTTACAAATGACTAGACCACTATTTACGTTAATGTTTGCAAGGAGTTGCAACATCGCAGTTATTGCTTAACAATGTGGTAACACGCACAAGCACGGAGGACCAAACAGCTGGACAGGCCACGGGCGTGCACTCACGTCGACGTTGACGCCGGGCAGCGGGAAGACGCGCGTGTGCGGCAGCTCCTTGGGCACGAAGCGGAAGAACTCCTGGCGGCCCTTGTACCACTTGACGGTGTAGAGCGACTCGCCCTCCAGGTCGTAGTCGCACCGCAGCGCCACCGTGTCGCCTGGCGCCACCGCCTCCGGCACGTCCACTCGCACGTCCTTGAGCGCCACCGCGCCTGCAAGACACACCCCCGCGGTCACGTCACTCAACATGCCGTGTCACCGTGGTCACGACACTCAACCAGCCATGCCCCCATGGTCACGACACTCAACCAGACACACCCCCGCGGTCACATCACTCAACCAGCACTCCAATCCATGTTACCTTGGTCATGACACTCAACAATTTACGCCAACAGGGTCACGTCACTCAACTAGCCATGGCCCCATGGTCACGACACTCAACCAGCTATGTCTTCATGGTCACGACACTCAACTAGCCATGGCTCCATGGTCATGACACTCAACAGTTCGCGCCCCCACGGTCACTATACTCATCAAGCCATGTCTACATGATCACGTCACTCAACTAGCCGTGTCACCGTGGTCATGACACTTAACAAGCCATACCCCATGGTCACCACACTCAACAAGCCATGTTCACATGGTCATGACACTTAACCAGACATGCCACCACTGTCACGTCACTCAACCAGCCATGTCACCTTGGTCACGTCACTCAACTATCCGTGTCACCGTGGTCACGACACTCAACCAGCACTCCAAGCCATGTTACCTTGGTCATGACACTCAACAATTTACGCCACCAGGGTCACGTTACTCAACTAGCCATGGCCCCATGGTCACGACACTCAACCAGCTATGTCTTCATGGTCACGACACTCAACTAGCCATGGTTCCATGGTCATGACACTCAACAGTTCACGCCCCCACGGTCACTATACTCATCAAGCCATGTCTACATGGTCACGTCACTCAACTAGCCGTGTCACCGTGGTCATGACACTTAACAAGCCATACCCCATGGTCACCACACTCAACAAGCCATGTTCACATGGTCATGACACTTAACCAGACATGCCACCACTGTCACGTCACTCAACTAGCCATGTCACCGAGGTCAAGAATCTCAACAAGCCATGTTACCTTGGTCATGACACTCAACAATTTACGCCACCACGGTCACGATACTCATCAAGCCATGTCAACATGGGCACGACACTCAAAAAGCCGTGTCACCGTGGTCAAGACACTCAACAAGCCATGCGCACATGGTCATGATACTTAACCAGACATTCCATCACTGTCACGACACTCAACAAACCATATCACCGATGTCACGAAACTCAACAATCCATGTCACCATGGTCATGACACTCAAAAAGGCATGCCAGCCCGTTCACGACACTCAATAATTGCGCAAACTGGTAATGACACTAACCAGACATCCCACCACTGTCACAACACTCAACGAGCCATGTCAACATGGTTTTGACATTCATAATGCCAGTCCAAAATGGTCAAAACATTTAACTTGACATGAAGCTCGATAACCATGCGCCATGGTCATGTCACTCAACAAGTCATACCCATGGCAATCAAAAGCCATATCACCATAGAAATTAAATTCAGGATATCATGGCTCCATGGTCATACCACTTATATTAATTTTATTTTCTTTACTTTTTTTTGTAAGATACATATATGTTATTTGGTTATCTGTTAATTTTTTTTTAACTACCCAGATAATTATCAATGGTTTAATTTTTGCCATACGGTCAAGCTGTCACTAACTAAAAATTCATTTACTGCGTTTCTAAAACGGGTTTTTATTTATAAAATTGGATTTACAAATGATTATTGAATGATTAATAATATGAAAACAGTAATTTCAAATTCAGTATTGTGGGTAGTTTGAAGCCAGTTATAATAATAGGAGAATTAAGTCAAATTAAAGGTAATACGTAAACTGTATGGCAGGATTAAGAAAAATATTTAAAAAAAATATACACGGCTGGGCCTGCCTGAATGTGTTTTGCACTTTTGAGGTCTAACAGCAAGAGTGTGATAAGGCCATAACTGCACGCTGTGCAAGTGCCACTTATTCCTCACAGCGTGGCAATGATTTGACATAGAATCTTCTCATCACTGTCCGAGTGGCAATAGTACAAAAATGGTTAAACATATAAATGTTCAACGGGCGAATAACGTAAAGCGTTTATTTAACTTACCTTTAATTATCTGATGCCAAATGATTTGTATTTACTAAATACAACTTTACATAAAAAAAACACAATTCGTCCGATTTTTATAATTGCGTAAACAAACTTTCTTTAATTAAATATTCTGAGATATGTTTAAATATGTGTAACATCACTATACATCAACTGAAACCAACATTTTTAAATACTTGCAAGCGCCTCATTTTCAAGTAGGCGGGACGTTGTAAACGAGTTTTACTTCAATACTCTTAAATATTTATGATATAAACAACACGCGGTTTGTATTTGAAACCTTGGACTTAAAAAGCCACCTTGGTCGTACTTTATAAAATATTTTGATTAAAGGATGCTAGAGTTCTTTAGGTATCTGTTTTGGAAATATATTTCAGATTCCTTACATACAACACTTAAAAAAGGTGAAATTAGATTATTTCAGTAACTTCTATGTAAACTGGGAGGGGGTGCTGTCACAACTTAGAAACACACTAGATAGGATCTTCTAAGTTATGATAGTTCCAAGTTATGTAGTTCGGCGTTGTGTGATTCTAAGTGATGACAGTTCTAAGTAGTGTGTTTCTAAGTTGTGATAGTTCTATGTTATGACTTTCTAAGTTACGAAGTTTTTAAGTTGTGTGATTCTGCGTTGTGTGTTTCTAAGTTACGTGTTTCTAAGTTATGATCGTTCTAACATATGACAGTTTCTAAGTTACGTGGATTTTTTTCTAGGTTTGTAAGTTATGACTGCTCTAAGTTGTGTGTTTTTGTTATGTAGGTTCCCAACTCGGAGTTGGGTTCGCAACTGTGTGAGCGGGACATGTGCTTCATCCCGCCGCAGAAGTAAAGGAACATCGCTGAGACCCTCAGAGGCGCGCCACTAACGACGACAGAGCGGGACAGTGTAGTGGCTTGCGTGCGGTCGAAGGGTCTGTGAAGTGCCGGCCCGTTGACCCTCGTACCAGGGCGGCCACCTAAATATTACATCACTGTACAAGGCGAAGCGCTTTGCTCTTTAACGACGGGCAGCTCCAACGTTCCATGTCTGCCGTAACTACAACCACGCTTGAGTCGCCCCTTGCGCAGCAACCTGTCATCCACTCGCAGCAAGTTCAGGCCGAAGCCTGGTAATTTACATCGGACTGGAGTAACGTAACCACTTGGTAAGAGTTTCAATGTGTGTGGAATATCTTAGCTCACGGTATACGGCATTTGGTAGGGGAATGTTAGGTATCAGAAATCTTTAAAAATGGCGGACCCACTTGATTAAACCCTACAAATCGCTTACGTTAACATCGCAGAATTTTACACCGCTCATGGATATTTTTAAAAAAATTTAAATAGTATAATTATGCTTTTTTTTTACCGTTTTCCCCTCAAATAAATATTCTTTTTTTGTATAAATATCACGGTTGGTATCACTTAAAATAAAATAATCTACGTTACAATTTTTGTTCGAGTTTATTATTAAAGGTTTATTTTGAACATAAGAAAACATGAATTTGAACGTTAACGAGGTTAAATGTTTACACATCACTGTCGAGTACTGAGAGAATCGCTCATTTTGGTTTTCACCAGGTCAACATTAGCAATTTTTAATTTTATTTAGTCAATTTCCTGCCTATGTTAGATTGAAGACGCGTGCAGATGTATCTCCCGGGACTCGAGCACGGGACTCCTCAAGCGGGTAGTCGGAACAAGTCAACGGCGCTATGGCAGTTGGCCTCTCAACCACCGCGGTCAGCATTCCGGAAGTAACGTTCTACTGATGACCAAATCAAGTACGGCGATGAGATCCTCTGCATCTCAGCCTTCAAGATACTGTCCCAGTTTAGCTTGAATCGTTCAACAAGCGTCATTTTTATTTTGTGTCAGACTTGGATGAGGTTTTGTACAGCTTACTTAAAGGAAATTGTCTCTTTCCGAGGAAATCGGAATGCAAAAAACCAAGAAGAACAAAACGACCCTACCGTACAGGTGACATCCAGAAATAGTCTTTGCGGGTAGAATCTTGAGTCCCCACGGATGAAGAAGTGTTTAAGGGGATTATCTTTGAAAGATTTGTGCAATGGGAGTGCATGACTTGATGTAAGCTTTTGGACATACGCCATTGCTATGCACATGTATGTTTGTAGAAGAAAACTACAAAATACACAAAAGACAAAAACACAAATTAAGCAAAAATTGCTGTTGTCAACAGGATATAAACACCACATAATATTCCATAACAGGAATATGGTCAACAAACAAAGAAAAACAAAGAATAATGGACTAACAGAACGTTTAAGGGGAAATGAAGGGCGTTCGCAGATATCGTGCAGTAGTTTGTAATCCTTCTCTCACCCCGCCCACCCCCTGAACATTCTTGGGCTGGCGGCCCGCGGTGCGTTGGATGAGGAAGAGAGCTGGTTGGGTGAGAATATGACTGAGGCGGATGGCATCCCGAAAAGGGAACAATATAAAATTAGCATAATGTAACGTAGCGAGCTCGATATCCGCAGTATATATATCTCGGCGGAACATCCTTCCTGTCGAGAACATTCGCGACCACTTTCTATAACTCACCTCCCCTCCTCCTCCCTCCTGCGCGACACGTCTCTCCCCCCTCCACGGGTCGCTACACTTGCCCGGCGCGGCGCGGCAAGAAGTCCCCGCCAGCTCCCAGCGGCAGGTGAGGCATCGCCGAGAGCAGTTACCACGAGGGCGTATCACCTCAGCGCCCAGCCGCCAGGTGCTCTGCAACTTTTCCCGTTTAGCGCGTGTAGCTGGTGTCACTCCGTGAACCTTTCAGAACTGTCATGCTCCCTTGGACGACTTGCTCTTACAAACTACCAACACGTTCTTCGGAGAGTTATAAAGTGTTGCGTATTCCTGCACTCTAAATATAGTCAGCATTTAAAAAATATATATGTGTTCAAATCTTGGTCGTGCGTTAACATAGCCAAAGTCACTAACTATACGTATTTTATATGAACTGAAGTACTTGGGAATTATGGTGAGCCTGAGATACCTTCTCGGAGACAACTTCCAGGGTGCTTTATAAGACACTTGAAAATGGCTGCTGCAAAACGTAATGAAAAGTCGGGAAACGATAATTATCACGGGTGTTGCCTTAAACTAGAGGGCAAGAAGATGTTACGATTTGACTTGAAGTAAGCTTTTGGACATACGCCATTGCTAAGCACACGTATGTCTGTAGAAGAAAACTACCAAAAAACCCAAAGACAAAAACAAAAATTAAGCAAAAAATTGCTGAAGTCAAACGGATATAAACACCACATAATATTCCATTACAGGAAAATCGTCAACAAACGAAGAAAACACAAAAAAAAATGGACTAAGAGAATGAAAAAAAACCCACAAATGATGACAGCACAAAAATATTCAACTCAAAAAAATTCAGCACAACAGTTGAAACGAGACAAAAACACGACAAAACGAAAAGACGAAACAAACACAATAGTTATCTTTGTCTTTCATGACATAAAGAGCAATGTTGTTAATAACATTATACTGATTGAATATTTGGGTTTGTGTGCAGAATTATAGGTTATATTTTCTGTCCGATGTTCGTATTATAAGTTTATTTGCAACATTAGAACACATAATTATCATTGAAAGATTTGTGCAATGGGAGTACATGACTTAATGTAAGCATTTGGACATACGTCATTGCTAAGCACATGTGTCTGTAGAAGAAAACTACAAAAAACCAAAAGACAAAAAACACAAATCAAGCAAAAATTGCTGTTATCAACGGGATATATACACCACATAATATTCCAGAACAGGAATATGTGCAACAAACAAAGAAAACAAAGAAAAATGGACTAAGAGAACGAAAAAAAACCTCACAAATGATGAATTGAACCCCCAAAAAAAAAATCAGCACAACAGTTTAAACGAGACGAAAACACAATAAACGAAAAGACGAAAACAAACACAATAGTTTTCCAAAACAGAAACAACACACATGAACTCGCTCGTTACTCGCTCATTATTTTTTTTCCTCTTATTGTAACGTGTGTACCTTCGTACACATTCAGAATCGACATTGCCCCTAACATGTCTGTGGATGCCGCCCGCGCAACACTGAGCGCGGGGGCTCTGAACGCTGCGGCTGGGGGTCGGGCTTCTTCGGAAGCGGTCGGGCGTCATCGGTGGCGCACCGATTCGCCGAAAAAGGAAGTCGGCCATTGTTCCCCCAAACGTACGAGACCATTCTGTTCTAGCCTGGGTAGGAGACCAGCGAGTATAAAAGGGCCATGCTTCGAGTCAACAGAGGCAGAACAACTGGGACTTCACCGAGGCAGGCCGCCGCGCTGCCCGGACACCGCTCGCCGGCCTACGCTTTAAAACTCCGTGGAGACGCCGCTACCTAGTGACCCCGACGGACTTCTTTTTGGTGAGACTATTTCATGTCATAAACGTTGATAGAGACAAGTTAAAGAAGATAGTGTCGCTTTGCAAGCATAAAACTCTGAGAGCTGGTGGAATTGTTTTTTTTTTTTTTTTTGGTGGTGGTGGGGGTGGAGGAAGAGGGGGAAACACCCTTCCCGGCCGCGTCAGGGCGGAGTGGGGCGCCGTGGCGTGTCTGGGGACAGGGGCTGTCCCATCTGGGAACCACCCTCTGCTCGCCCGCCGCTTGTTCAGCTGCTACAGCTGCCTGCCAGCACCTTGGCCACCAGCCAGCTGCCGCCTCGCCTCCGGACCGACACACCGAGCCACTGCTACACTCCTCCTCGCGCGATAAGCGCATCTCCTCCGGCGCGATCCGGGCACCACGAGAATGACTTCAAGGCCCTGGCAGAATAAATTATTACATTGTTGGAATATACCTTCAGGTATAAAACGGTATCTTAGAAAAAAGAGGTGCAAGTATTTGACTGTTAACAATGAAATAAAATTTTACTTTAAAAGATTTCATTAAACAATATTGTTAAGTCTTTGAAACAACAAGACTTTCACCAGAAACATTATTTTTTTTTTACTTGGGGATTTAAAAATAATTACAGACTTATGGAATTGTAATTACAAAATATTTTCAGCTACCCCACGATTCATTTAGGCATACGCATATAGGTGTGTCTTCTCGAGGAAAAAATATTTCTCTAAGCACATGATAAATTTTAATAATTCAATAAGCTACGAGATTGCTTTTGACACTTTGGTTCTTTGTTTCATGAAGTAAAAATTACTAACAATTTGTTCTCTCGTTAATAAATACTGTAAAACTAAATGCTTTCAATTACTTGTGGACTATATGACTTAATCGTTTGTTCCATTATTGGGGTGTAGTTCTTAAAAATCAAAATAATATTGTAGTTGTTTATAGAACTTAAGTGGCTGGGTTACTGCCAGTGATTTAAGACATTGAAGTTTGCTAGAAGTTGATTTGAGAAATGGCTTAAAGCTATCGAAAGCTTTTCAAGAATATTTAATGCCTTGACAATATTTATATCAGTGCATTTCGAGAGTTCTTTTGATTTGTTAAGCTTGTAATAATTTATCGTTGACAAAATTAAGGCTTTGTTTGAATTTAAAAATATATATAGCTATATCAAACACAGCAATGAAGAAAATAAATGTTTTTGACTCCAACCTATACTATGCATAAATTAAAGCTTATATATTTTAATGTAACTCTCAGGTCTTATTCAGTTGAGACACGCAATGATAGTAACTACGATTAGCATAGAAATATTGCAAAATACTGCACACAAACGTATTGTACTGTATTCCCTTCATAGCCATGAGATAATTATGTTTTTATGCCTCAAGATAAAAGAAATATGGAATTTTTTTGTTATTGTTTGACGTAACAGTCTTTAATGCTATGCCACTATGTAAATTTATTAACATTTTACCTTTTATAATGACGATTCAGTGCTATCTGAATACGTAAGAAATGGGTGCTTTCAACCCATAGAACAAAAGTTTGTTTTCATAACTAAATCCCGTCCTGAATACATCATGTATTCACTTCACAATAAACATACTTATAAAACACGATATATTTATTTTTATATGAAATATATTTATTTAAAATTTAATTTATTCATGTTTCCGAAGTTGCTGATTCATGCAAAAGAAAACGTTTGTTTGATCAGATTAGTACATTAATGAAACGTTTTTATAGACAGTGAATATGAAATTATGTAGATGACGTAACATAATCAAACGATAAAACTTGTTCACAGTATTTTTAATGTAGTTAAGTAATCAAAACCAACCAATAAAACTTTAACTACGAATAAAAAAACTTCAAATATAGCAATGCAGTTTTACAGAATGATTAGAAAAATCAAGGAAGTAAAAAATTAGTTATTTTCATTCGCCATTTTCTTATTTAGTGACCCAGTTTTCAAACGTAATGTACTTAGTATAAAATCTCTTATAACCATGAGCAAAAAAAAAAAGATATTGAACACTATTTAATTTTTTAAACAGTCAATTTGTATTCTTTCAGCGCTAAAATTATGGCATCCAAATGTTGTTATGGCACACCACCTTTAGTTACGACACCCGCGATCTTCTATCGTTCTGGCGGCGGCATATAGTCTGCCTTCACTGACGTGGAGTGCTGGGAGGCCGCACGTGGTCGCCGAAAGAATCCTGTCTTCACCACCACCTCTCTCCCCTCACCCACACCTGTCTCCAATCACCATCGCCTCACTCCCCTCACCATCATCTTACTCTCCTCACCAACACCTCTCTGCCCTCACCAACACCTGTCTCCCCTCACCAACACCTCTCTGCCCTCACCAACACCTGTCTCCCCTCACCAACACCTCTCTGCCCTCACCAACACCTGTCTCCCCTCACCAACACCTGTCTCCCCTCACCCTCACCTCTCTCCTCACCAACACCTCTCTGCCCTTACCAACACCTGTCTTCCCTCACCCTCATCTCACTCTCCTCACCAACACCTCTCTCACCTCACTCCCCACGCCATACTAGGCCACTTGTCCCGCGCTAAGCGCCCGGAATCACGCGAGCCTGCGGCTTGCTGCAGAAGCGGCGAGACGCCGAGCCGGTGATGTATGCCACACGTCCTCTAGCGAGCCTTCCCAGCTACCAAACATTCGTGAATACTTACCTTAGTAAACAGATCTCATTTATAAATACGCCTTACACCACTGTTTCTCTTGAATCCACAATGGGCAGTAAATACTCTATCTTTTACGGAATATTTAAGAAAAATTTGTAGATTAATATAGAGAGTAAAAATGTTATTGCTATTTTTAAATCTTGTAAACACATTACTGCATTTATGAATAGTGACCCGGAAATTAATACTATTAATTTGTTGTCAGGCTAAAATTCATTTTCCTATGTATACTGTACCCACATATGCTATCTTTGGCTGATTCACGTCATAGAATTTCCCTTTTTTTATACAGTATGTGGAAGTGATTCTGACACCATACTGCTAACTTGTAGTTTACTGACTCACAGTCGTAGAGGGGAGTGGTGGAACAATTATGAAAATACGAAATTATTAGGAACCGGGGACATTTAAATCACGTCTAGAATAGACTTAACAGTCCTCAGCATACTCGGGCCAATGACATCTGTCAATTTCTGCCAACTTGTGAGACGTCTCAACTTGGCAGTCTGTTATTCAATAATATTTTAGTTCAGAGTTTCTAATAGGTCAAGATGATTCTCTATAAATGTGAACCAACAGCGGAAGCAGCTTAGATGTCCTATCACGAACTAATTCCGCAAACGTTTCCCAAACCTGTCTATGTTCAAAGAAATGCTAATGTTTTTATATATATGCATTCTATCTAGTGGCCAAAAAAATGCAAAATTACCGTGTGTCTATTCATAAAAAATTATGTACACACAAGTTTGTCTACGGACCTAATTAGGTTCATACTTATCTACTAATAGGCCTACCTACATTCGTTTCACGTTATGTTAGATTCCATCACATGTACCTTCATATTGCTTTTGTGATTGGCTGTCAGTTTATCTGATGAACCCTGCCCCAGTGAAAAATCTTCAATGAAAGAAGTTTCGAATCGCAAAAAAAAATCTCAATTGACAGGTACCACAAGTCAGAAGCAAATGAACAGGATGGCATTTTCCCGAGTATGTAGGAGATTGTAGAGTCTACCCTAGAGGTAATTGAAACCGCGAATTTTTCCATTAGTATCATTCTATTAAAGGTAACACTTTATTGCTTTTCGAAATTTCAGCTTTAAAATTAGCTCAAATGATAAAATACGCGCTAGTTTTAAGCACACCAGGGTGACAGAGCTGAGAGCGAAAATGGCCGATTCCCTGTCGTGACTTTCCACGGCTGAAAGAAATAAAAAGAAAATGGGCTCCAGTTCTCGAGGGGGGGGGGGGGGCGGGCGGGGAGTCTGCGAAAACTTTTAATTGGTATCATCGAGGGACTGGCTGGAGGGTTGCAACCCGCGCGAACCGTGGCTGCGTTCGCAACTTGTGGATAACGAGCCGCGCGTGCTCCGAGTCGCGACTGTATCATCAGTTCGCTGGATGCTTGTGCTTGAGCAAACACACTGTTATCTCTCGCGCGCTCTTCACATGCGCCCGCAACGAATGCTGCGCGTCGGATCCAGGATTTACAAAAGTCCTCTGAAAAAATAAAATCGTTTTGTTCAAGAAAAAAGTACGTTTTACAGCATAATTCTAAGAAAATAATCTGCCAAAATATAGTTTGATTATATTTATAATCAAAATTTCTAAAAAAAAAAAAAAAAAAAAAAAAAAAAAAAAAAAAAAACAATTCATTTTACTATGAAGAAAATAATAGTTGACGCAATATATTTAAATCTACCGTAAAAAAGTTTCAACTCCTTGTTTGAATAAAACATGAGTTTTAAATATTCTACAGGAATGAACTAAAACACTTAAACTTTTTTTATTGTAATTTTACAAGAATATATTTTTACACTATTTTCGAAATAATTTATTTTTGAAATACAATAATTGGACTTTTTATTATATAAAAAACTAATACATTTTATTGTATAAAATTCTCTGAAGAACTAAAAGTTTTTCGCCTTTAAGGAAAATACAGTAAAAAGTATTATTTATCATACTTTTATAAAAATATATCCATGAATTATTAAAATGTTAATAATTGGGTACATTAAAACCTTTTTGTTTTAGTTTCACGAGTAATTCGTCCTATTATTTAAGTATCTTCCAGATAAACCCTTTTTGTATATACTTTAACTAAATATTCCTTTGATAAACATTTAATATATAATATATAAAATATAAAATATAAATATATGATATAAATATGTAATGTATAAAATATAAAATATAAATATATAATATAAATATATAATGTATAAAACTACAATAAACATTCTGTTAATTTTTACAACACATTGCTATGGTATTTTTTGCATCAATTAAGAATGATTTTGGGAATAATGTTGAATATTTTTGGTCATGCTTACGAAAATTGGTACATAAATTTAAAATATTGATTGTGTTTATTACAAGAATAATCTTTTTTCAAACCACGGAAAATGTAATGAAATATTTATGAATTTGACTTTATTTTGTTTTATTATGCTTATTTATGCGTGCAGTTAATACAAGAAATCTATCCAGGGAACGGTTTAAAAATAACTTACACTAATGCAAGAACTAGGAAAATACAACGCATAAGTTCCCGGTCCAGTAGTAATGCGAATAAGGTTTTAGAAACGATACAGTAGCTTTCATAAAAATGTACAAATGTACAGATATCTGTTCTTTTAGATGATAGTTTCAGTTCTATTTACAAAAAAAAAAAATAATATATTACAGTTTGCGAGCATTCACAAACAAGACGGTTTAATATTTCACATCGAGGCTGCCATAATTGTTTTAGAACGTTCCTCTCGTGTCTGGTTTCAGCATGGTAGTGCTCTCATACATTTCGAAAGAAATGTTCGTACGTAGTAGAAGGATACATCCGGTGCTCGTGCGGGCTGGATTGGCTGAGGAAGTTCTGTGCCATTTCCTACTCGACTGGCCTTGATTCTTGTGTGCAGGGTTACATGAGACCTGAGATGCTCGCGTCACTGGTTTTACTCTCCGGATCTTTCCTAGCGTACCGACGCATCTGCACTCTGAACACGAGGGATGTATTGTACGCGTATGAGTCGCCGTGGAGGCGAATCTACCCTTGGTTTGATGCCCGTTACTGAACGTTCGATCGGTGAGAGTAGGTACTGAACTCTTATAGTGGTTTGTAATTCTTCACTTAACCAATTAACACTAGTAGTTCGCAACGAACTGAAAACTCACGATGTTCCGTTTTCAGTGTAGATAGGCTACATACTGACCAAAGTTACTGCCTAATTACTAGGGACCGGAAAAATTCGCGGGTTCAATGACCTGTAGGATGAACTCCATAATTCTACGTACACTCGGTCAAATGCCACCCTCTCATTGGCTGATGTCTTGTGAGACGTTCCAGCGTAGCAGCCTGTGATTCCATATAGCTTTGGTTGGGTGTTTCTCATTGGCCCAGAGTCATCCAGGTGAGTTGTGAACCAATAACAGAGGCAGCACTGAGGTATTAAGATTTGTATTTTAGCCTATCGCGAAATGAATTCGCGTATTTTTCCGGTCTCTACTAATTATTATTTATCAGAACAATCCTAGGAAAGACTTTGAAGTTTAATACTGCCAACATACTTAATAATATTTTTCTATTAATTCAGAAAACTATTCTGAAGATCACTCTGTAGAAACATTGATATCAATCTTTCCGAGGAAACATATAGATAAAGAGAAACCAATAAAAAAATCAAAGAGGAGGTTTAAATTTTCAAAACTGTCAATCTAACACACATACGCATATATATATATTTATATATAAAGAGCAAAATACCTCTCACGGACTCAATTATTACGAATTTTCCAGAACTATAAGTTCTACAGATTTGAATTTATGCAAGTATATTCCTTTTGCTACGTAGACATACGTTTAGAACGGATTTTACGAAAATAGGCTCCCAAGGGGGATTGCAGAGGCTTTATAAATATAATTTCCCGTTATTTGTCGAATTACCATGGAAACCGCTGCTGCATTGTTGATACTTCCTTCGTCTCCATTATAACGGCTATCGCATTGTTGATGCCTCCTAGCGAATTTTTGATGTTAAATTTTCCTGGAATGCCACTGCACTGAGTCAAACTGAAGGTTGGCTCACCAATAATTTTGCTGCGAAATCTGAGTTCACCGAAATTGTGTAATGGCACTATATTAAACTTTTGCAGCATAACATCATCGAATTGAGCATTATAATCGGCCAAGAAAAAGGGAACACGGAAGATTGTGTATACAACGAATACCTTTAATTTCAACTAAAGTTTAATTACAGTTCTAATATCAACCAACTCTTAATCATCGACTTAAAATTTAAACCATAATATATTCGTATCCCCACAACGCCGGCTATTGTAGCTAGTAACCAATATTTCCAATGTAATCGACAAACTTCCAAATCAATAATGGGAAACGTAGATAATTGCGACCAATTTTAAAAAAGGTAATACTACGAATACAGTCTTACATAAGTAGTACTTGGATATATACATATACACACCAATATATCTACATACGAATGTATTTCTAAAAGTAACGAACATTTGTTTCTCTATAAATTTTTATTTAAGTTATTAAACCAAAACTTGATTGTCAACACATATGTTAACTTAGCTATTTTTTACGAAGTTAACAATTAAATTAAAACATTTTCGTAGCATATCACCTGCTATTATATGCCTACTGTATACTCAGTTACCGCCAAGTTGTTGAACCAGACATTTAAGTCTTCTGTCAGTTCTTTGTCACTTCTATAGTTATTCTCAGCCAAAACGTCTATCCTGTTAAATTTCATTCTCACTTCTTGATTTGAATTTTTTTCAGTCAAAACTGATGGTCGGCCTGAGAGTTCTTCATCATGAATATTCGTTCGCCCACCATTAAACATGATGCACCAATTTTTAACTGGAACTCATCACACTACCGTAATCCTCGGTTTTCTGTTTGTAAATTTCGATAGGGCGGAAAAAGCGCATTACAATACGAATCTCACATTTGTCGAGATATTCAATTTTGTTACACGTTTCAAAGTCACGCTATAAACAGTAAACGAGCGTTGTGGCTCGCTGTTAGCGTCAGACTGGCGAAGGAATGGGTTGGTCCAAAACGCCCAGAAGGTGAGGATGGATCTGCGTAGCTCGTATCATGAATACTTTCTTTACTTTTATAATGATCCTTGCATATAGGGGAAGATTGCAAAAGATGGGTCAGTTTTCGAAAAAAAAAATTATAAATTGTTTTGGGATCAAAAATTACCGAAAAAAAGTATATAAAACTATTGAGGGTAATGTATAAAGATTGAAAACAGTTGTGCATTACAAAGCATATAATTAATAATTAATAATTAATAATTAATAATTAAAAAAACCTCTGCAACTGACCCAAATTTGGATCTATATTTCTTAAGATGGAACTAACTGTTTCATAAGTTAGGACTGAAACATTATGGGTTGAAATAGTTTTTTAAACCGTTTTACATTTTCGCATGTTTCACAGATAAAACAAACGCGTAATAAAGGAAATTTGCGCATAATTCATGAGCCGCACTTAAATCAGTCTCCATTCCATGATGAGTATGGTAGGCAGCATACAAGACTGAGCCAATATTCCCGATTAGTGGTTACTTCTTACCGTGATTTCTCAAATGAGCGTCTTTGTTTGGAGGGTTTCCTGCACTGGTGGTTGGAATATTGTTATTCTGCTAAGGTTCTTAATATCGTGAGTTTTACAGTTTGTTTTCTCTTGTGTTGCTATTTTTTTCTTAAATGGGTGTTGTGTGGTGTTCCCGTCAATACTGTCACCCCCCAAATAATTTTTATATTTTTCTTGCAGCAGTGGCAACAAGTCGGTGATCGCTGGAGCAGCCTTGAGCAGGCTCCAAGTGGCGGCGTGCGGCTCAGGTTGAACCCTGCCATGCTGCAGGGATAGGCGGGTCGCGGCGGTAGGGGCCCGCCTGCGCCTGACGACACCCCGACTTTAGAGAGTATTTGGGCAGAGGGCAACACAAAAGGGGTTTAAGGTTATTGTGAACTGCGCCACTGGCCACCTTCGCAAGAAAATTTTCTTTTAAGAACGTATTATTTTTACTACTTATGTAAATCAGTGTTGTTAAACAATTTTATATAAGTATTGTTTTACCTTTGTAAATAAATATTTTTGCTATTATTATTCTTCTCACGCTTTAGTTTGGCAGGGTAATGATTTGTCACGAATTATTATTTCATGAACTAAATCACACACCGTATTTTAGTTACGAGTCCAAGAGAGTGTATATATATGATAAGTTGAACTAAGAGGCGTGAATATTTATAATTGGATTGTAGCTGTGGGCGACTGTGACTCAATAAAGTAGTATTGAGCTAGGTCCTATTCGAATGCCATGTTGTCACTTTCACATGCCAGATACATACCTCAGAGTACACACGTTCATTTAGACGAATAAGTAAGCTGCATAAACTATCGAATTATCGGCAAGCTTCAAGTTGAAGAATTATTTCAAATCAAAGTTTGTTTTAATTGTACGAGAAAAAATAGTACATTTTGATTATTCAAAGAATCTGCAATTTATTCATTCTTGTAGAAAACAGTTATTTCATTTGATATCATACTCGCGTCCTTACTATTCTTAATTATTATCTCTTGTTCTATTAAAAAATATAGGTAATTTATCTCTATCTATAAATAATAAGCAAGAAGTTTCACTTCGTTTGCGCTTAAACTACACGCACACATTTTTCTTTACGAAAAAAAAATATAGCTAGGAGTATTCATTACGCAATAAAGAAATGTACAGTTAAAAGAGCGAGCGCGTGCGTTTTTCGTCTTGTTACCAGCTAAACCCGTGACGTTTTCAGACTCTGGTAAGGGTCAGTAGTCCTGAAAACTGACAGTAATATACACGTGGACGATCTTTTATTTAGGATCTTAGGAAAGGTTTTACAGGGGGAAATGAAATCGTGTAATCACTTCGTCATGCAGATTTTATTTGGATATATGGATATATGAGATCTCTATACACACTCCCATTATATCCTCAACATTGAATATACATTTTCCTATTTTTGTTCTGTAAGGCGTCAAATTAAAATTATCATGTCCACCATTTGGTTCTCCGTCTTCAAAATTTTAATTTATATATGTTATAACTTAAAGTTTGTGGGATTGCTAATTATCGGGCTCGTGAAGCCCCAAGTATAGTAATAGGCACGATTCAAAAAAGAAAATTTATGGATAAATTGTGTATCAAGTCGAAAAATAATGTAGGCCTATGTATTTAATTAAATAGTAGCTTAAAATACTTAAATAAATGTAGGATGATTACTTTTGTCTAACTAGAAATTTAATGGATAAAAGTATTTTATAAATTTCTTAATTAAACTGGTACTATGTTGTACTGCTGGGGTGGCTCTATATAGCAGAGAGTCTTTAAGGCAACACTTTGGGATGTCATATTATATGGTAATAAAAATAATTATATACTATATTGTTGGGTGCCTAGTACCTTTGGTACCTTATTACCACAGTATAAATTACAATGATGCTCGGGGTTGACAAATAGATTTAGGTAATATTTATTTGAGGTTAGATAATTGTTTTGACTTACAAACATACACTGTAGTGATATAATATGTGCTACAAACAAAAAAAAAACCAATAAGTGGGTGGACAGGGTTGTAACAAACAAATAATGTAAACAGATAAAAATATTTTAAATAATAAAATTTATGTCTGTGTTGGCTGATGTGAAAGATTTTTAGTAGGTTAAGTTAACGTACATTACTCTTGCAACAATTTATGCACAGCTACTCATACACTGAGTTACAAAAAGTATAATAAAATAAATATGATATTAAATAAAAAAATCATAGGAACACTGTACATGTATTAACTTGCTAATAAATGGGAAATTTACGTAATGCCACATTTAACTACCTAAATTTCATGTATATGGTTGCAACAATGTCATTGACTTAAGGAATTATATTGTTTTCATAAAAGTTATATGTTCTGAGCTATATCACTGTGTAATCAATGTTGGGAGTTTTACAAGTATTTAAATTAACTTGTAGTTGCCAGGCTAGAAGACTGAGGGTAGGCGAAAGCCTTGGATTTCCTGGACTTCTGGGGAGTATAAACAAAAATAACTATGTAGATACGCCTTATAGTCCGTATGAAAATGTTCTCAAAGACAAGGAATGTCTAATAGGCACTTTTTTGTTGAAACAAACGTAATAACGAGGATTATGTTTAGAATTTCACCTCAGGATAGTGAATTAACATTTTGAAACACAGCACTATGCAAACTATGTTGCTAAAAGTTTATGAAACTCCCTGCGTTTCATGTGTGTAGATCACTCTTATTTCATAACCCTGTATAGGGTTAGCTTAGCACTATTAACTGTACTAATTATGCTTGACTAGCTGCCCAACCTGGCTTCGCATGGCTATACTAATGGAAAAAAAATTAAGCCACATCTCCCATTTACAATAACGGTAAATAAAAAAAATTCAGTGAAAATTTATTACAATGCTGTATAATGTACAGGAGAGAAAATGAATAGCACCGATGGTTTCCCGACTCGTGCACGCAACGTACAACTGATGTACCCGTACTTCGCTGCGGCAGTCTACAGGCAGATCACTCTTGCGCCGCTCATTATACAGGCCCCTCCTTGTGGGTACGCCACTGCTGCGCGATGCCCGTTGCCATGGAGACGTAGAAGGCATGAACAATGCAAAATCCTGTTCTCATGCAGACAAAGTACCCACTGTTGCCTGGTTTTAACCACCCATGGGATCTAATTTTCGGAAAATGTCATCCTGCGTAACATAAGGAACATTACTGTGAAGTTTCAAGTCTGTAAAATATATATACTTGAAAAAAAGGGCAATTTTTGATATTTAAAGTACCCGCAAAATTTCAACGGTGATGAGGACTGCACTAACAATGAAATAGTCGTTGCCATAGAGACGAATGAAGCATCAACAAAGCAACAGCCGTTGCCATGGTGATTTCCTACCAAAAACTGGAACTTTTGATGTATTACGCCCCCGAAACTCCCCTTGGGATCGGATTTCCGCAGAATCCGATCTTAGTGAGCGTCTACATCACAAAATGAGTAACTATGCTCAATTTCAAGTCAGTGGGGTGTATAGTTTTAGAGATCTCTTGATGAGTGAGTCAGTGAGTGGTATTTAACTTATGAAAAAAAAAATTAAACACAGGCAGGAAAAAAAACAATAGTTTAGGTTTGCGATTTAAAGTGATAAAAAGTCTTAAAATAGTAATTTAACTCTTATGAGGGTACAGATTGCTTTGTTGTTAATATCACACGGGTGTTTTTTACTTGTATGGTAAAATTAAGAATGATAAGGCATCTAGTGCGTGGCAACAATGGTAATAGGCAATAGGAAATAAACTTCTAGCGCCTGCGGCATTGTCAACACACACTTCGTACGTGTACTGCATGTTGTATCTAACCCCCTCCAACGCATTTGATTCTAAATTGGACGTTTAGTAAGGATCCCTAATGTTATTGATAATATAAAACAGCCTATAGCCTTCCTCGATAAATGTACTATCCAACACTGAAATAATTTTTTAAATCGGACCAGTGGTTTCTGAGATTAGCGCGTTCACACTAACAAACAAACAAACTCTTCAGCTTTATAATATTTGTATAGATAAAAATATTAGCAAATTTCAGTATGTACTTTTTGCTAATAAACAAACTGCATTACAGACGATATATTACACTCAGTCTTTTTTGTGTGCTTGTAGATTGGCGTCACTTTTAAAACTTATTTTCCAAACCTGAATAATTTAAAATGTGCCAAAATTAAATAACGCATCTGATTGGCCGTCTGGGGCCCAAGCCAACACACACCAAACTCAGAAAACTTTAACTTTGACGTGAATTAACACAAAAATACAAAGGATAAATCTATTTTTCAAAACAAAACAAAAAAATAGAAATAATACAGCAATCAAAATAAATGTTTACGTTAAAATAACATAAAATAAATTGTGCCTAGGGAATGCAGGATATTGTGGTTGCATGGCATCTCTAGTGCCATAGAGTAAAGCAGTTCGTAGAGAGGTACTATTTCAAAATTCATAAAATAAACAAATTAAAATCTCTGCAAACCATAAATAGATAAATCGTAGAATAAACAGCTTTGAATTGACCGCTGTGTCTCTCTTCACCACAATGTGCTGTGAAAAGTGAAAAAAAAATTATATAAATTGAATAAAAATTCCTAAAAATTGAGAAGCTTTGGTATTCTAAGAAACCTCTTCTTAAAATCCTCTATCTCTCTCTCTCTTTCTCTCTCTCTCTCTCTCTCTCGATATATATATACACTAGCAGAACATGGCAGACTTGTCCTGCCAGTGTTTATTTATTTACCTTTGTAATCTATAATCTGTAAAGAGTATTAGAAAATATTCTAAAATGAAAGATTTTCATATTGGTATTATTCTATTATTTATATTGGTATACATTTAAGATTAAGTACGTACATTTCTTATTTCTGGCGTGCCTCTGGCGCTTCAGATATTTCAGCAGTTCTACTTGCTGACTGTTGTCGCGCATTTCTGGTTGATCTTCTAATGTTAATTGTTTTTACATTTTTTACGTGACATTTCCAATAATTTCAAATAGTTAATATTTATTGACAGATGAGACGTCTAAAGATAGTTGACACTAATGTAATTTGTTTATTAGCAAAAAAAAGTAACGGTTATTCAAATCGATGTCCATCACTTCAGTTGGTAATGATAGTTCATTTAAAACTCAATCACCAATTAATAATCACAGTCACAGTCACTATTTGTTGTTTTTGAGGATTAAGGGCAGCAAGCATCACAGTAAAAAAATTATAATGGATATTTGTTGAACTGAATATATGTTAATGCTACGCAGCGTTATCTGTTGGCGAGACCATAGAAAAATGGATAGTGTGAAAACATTATCCGTGTTCATATATATGTGTATGTATATATATACATATGTATATATATAAATATATATATACCAATTTTCATGCCGATCGGTTGAACGGTGTCAGCGTTTATCAACGTTATAAATACAAACAACCTATATATACACACACTTAAATTTAGGTTCCGAAGAATAGCATCGTGAACAGTAACATTAAATGTAAGACAGAAAATTAGTGAAAAATAATATCTTGCTAGTTCATGTGTTTATTTTTGGTTTCCAAAAGAGTTTATATTTATTATTCAGGTATTTTATTAATAAATAATGTTTTACAACTAATCATAATATTTTGACTGTTAAATTCTATGTAATGTTCAGTAATTCATTTCTATTAAAGTAGTAGATTTTTAAAGTTATATTTCTTAAGAACACCCATCTTAAGAAGAGAAACAATAGTCTCCTACATATTTTGATTTTAATAGGAAATCCCATTGTATAATGTAAAACTATAAACAGCTCATTAACCCACACATCCAAATGGATATAGTTAATTTCCCATCATCAAATACAGCTAATTGAAAGATAAATTTCTGTTGTAACAAATAACATATTATCCCAAGAATAATATTTTATTATAATTTCACAATTTTTTATTTTATTTTAATAATTTCATAAAATATTTTCATTTCATAAACTGTGAAACTCAATTGTGATTCAATAAAGATATTTTGAATCAATCATATGATGTCCTTACTTAAATAATGAGATTTATTTCCAAATTTCAAAATAACCATAGTAATGATAAATTATATACTGGAATCTCAAACCCATAAATATTAAACATTATAAAAAAGTTTTATATTACGTATGAAAAATTTAAAAAAAATGATATTTTGTTAAATAAACATAGAAAACTGTTTGTGCAATAAAATTAATTAATTTCTGTTAGTAAGAAATTTAATTTAATATTAAATTAAAGTATGGCTATTTGTGTGCAATGTTTATCAAATACAATTTTAGTGAGACCATATTTAAAACCCCAAATGAAAAATTGTACGGAAGTTTTTATTTTCAAATTTAAATCATGCATATAATTTCAATTTATTGCATGTTTCTTTACCATTGACCTACTGAAAGTCGTTGCTGTCTCTACCACCGAATCACTTTCTTTATCCCTTCCCCTCACCAACAGATTTTTGGCATTATTTTTAACAATATCGTAACTGTTAAATTTCAACGTTATCATGGGAAGGCTTCGGCAAAAAAAAAAAGGGTGCGAGCCCAAAATTACATCAAAAATTTATATTCAATTCTCAAAAGATATATTATTAGGGCAACGTAATAGCAGCATAAAAAGTAAATATCACAAATTAGCTTTCTGTGCATTTAATAGTAATATTAAATAATATAAGGTATAAAATTGACAACAGTTATTCTTTTTTATTTAAACGGTTACTTAAAAAATATTTATAAAGATTTAAAAAATACTTAAAATATATCATGGACATACATGATAATGTATAATATAGTGTGCAAACAAATATAAAAAAATATATATTGAAGAATATTACACTGTTTTTTACAAATTATTTACGTAAACCAAACTTACTAAAACATTAAAAAATTAAACAGTTTCTGACTTGTGTAAGAGTTCACACATAAAATTTAAGTACGTTTTCCGTTTTAAAAAAATCACTCTAAATTGATTTAAAAAGTATTTTAAAATCACATTCAGTTTAATTTTCTGTTGCGACATATCACATATGTACTCCTGCAGGACTTGTATCAAAAAAACAAAGTATAGGATACTTGCCAAAAATCATTAAAGGGAGAACGCCTTTGAATTTCTCACTAAATTGAAATTAACAGTCATCGCAGTTTTCCAACGGCATCCAGCATGCCAAACGGGGGAAATGGGGCGAGACTTACTTGAAAGTTTGTGCAGTCGACAATGGGATCACTTTTGCGTGAGCATTCCTTACTCACGCCAGGATTCACCGGCGATGAAAAAGAGCGCGAGCACAATTTGAAATCATTCACGCAGCTCCCGCTGATCCGCTTGCCGACAGCCACGAAGCGTGGCAGTTCCGCTATCCCGGCAACAAAAATCGCATCGCTCGAGACGCGGGAACTTCGTGCAAAGCCGCTGTCACACTTCGACGCCGCCGCTGCAGTGAACGTTAGCACGCGTGTTTCTCTTTCAGACGTAAAACACGTACGTCGATTCCACGGGCGCCTGTCCGAAGCACACTCTGAGACATTGTTCCAGTTGTCGTTAAAACCGCTCGCACGAGATTGACCAGCGAAGACTGATCGATGTCAAACCTACTACCCCTTCACCTACACCAACCCGTATTTTCCAGAAGTCTGTGTGCTCACACTCGGCACATACTAGGAGGTTGCAAGACGCCTAAGACACCTGTTGAAAGATGATGAATACAAAAAACACTTTAATTTAATATACGTAATCGTTCAGGTTATATATACTTATTTAGGTGCATTGCAAAAAAAAAAAAAAAAAAGAGACTGAGTTTTTAAAATGCCCGCGCACAATACAACGAAATTTTCGCATGATAAAAAAAAAGACCGCATACAAATAAAAAATTATATGTTTTTAAGTCATTTATACATAAGTGGTTGATTTTGAATACTTGTCCATATAATTAAAATATTATTATTGTGAATATGAGTGACAGAAATTGTGTCTATAAACTTTTTCAAGTGTAACTTATATATGTTAGATTAGGTTATACTTCTTCAGGCACGTTATTTAAAAAATGAACAAATGAGGTTTTTCGAAACGTGCGCAGCATACAAAAAAAAATTATAGGAAGAAAAAGGCAACATACAAATGATAATTAAATATGTGTTTTTAAATCATAGATACTTCAGTGGTTGATATTAAATATTGGTCTATATCATTAAAAACCATTTTATTGTGATTATTGGTGATATAAACTGTGTGTATTAACTTTTTAAAGTGTATTTTTATGTCTACTTTTATAAGTCAGGTTATTTTCCCAAATGTACAATTAATTTTTACTATAAGTTATTACACAATTATTTAATAAATAATTGAACTTAATAAATTAGAACATAAATTAAGCATTTTTTTACTTTTATCATTAATTAAAATTTATCTTTATTATTTTACTGAAATGATTATTAAATTTTATAAACATGTTTACATTTATATTAAATTCTGAGTTATTATTGAATATTTTAATTTGATAGAATTTTTACTTAACAATGAATAATTATAATATTACTCTATCTTGTCCTTTTATTATTTTATTTCTAATATGCATGCAAAATTTAAGTATTTTTTCCTTAGGGGGGAAGGGAGTATGGAGTAGGTTAATATTCGTGCTTCATGATACATTTATCTCTTTAGCGTGACAGAGTCAGTTAGTGATGAGTGTAATTAAATGTAAGATACATATACTTTAAAGTGTTTACCCTAACACTTCTAATAAAATAAAAAATAAATAAAAATTTAAAAGTTACATAAAAATTTAAACTAAAAACCAAAACTTCAAAATCGTCTTTCACCTCAGATTTTCTAGTCCATTTCAGCTTCTTTTCTAAATAATTGCCAACCTTAATAATTCTGAACAATATTTACCATGTGTATAATAGAAATTTAAACTAAATAAATATCTAAAACATAATTACCCAAAACTAGTGTTGCTAAAATAACCATAAAATACGTAAAGTAACTAATAAATAGGTGGAAGTGGCAGAGCCATGACACACTAATAAAAAATAATTTAAAAACCTTACTGAAATAATTTATTACCTATTTTATGAGGCAACTCTTACAATGATCAAATTTATCACTACTTTAAGGCATTTATAACATTGAATTTTAAAATTAATTTATGGCTTCTGTGAGTAGTTAGTTAACAAAAATTCAGCAAAAGACATCTTTATTCAGAAAATATTTAATAATTGTATAAAAAATTAAATTGTTTAGGTCAGTTTTAAAAAAAGATTTGACTTTGCCGATGGTAAATTTTTACCTACTTTATTAATAATTATTTCTTAACTTTCAAAAGGTTAAAATTGAAATTGTATTGCTTATGAAATATGTGAATTTATGTATAATTTTGGAGAATATTTTTACAATACAAATATGTCTAATGTAAATTCATAATTTAATATAAATTTGTCAGTTTATAATTATTATTTAATACAAAATTTATTTTAAAATTTGTAGGCTATATTTAAAAGGTAAGTAACATTTTTAACTATTTTACACTAAAAAGTTTCATTTATGACTAAGTTTGATAAGTTTTTAAGCAATGTGGAAAATATTTACTTTCTGATGCTAAATTAATACATGCATTATTTAAGTTTTTGTTTTTTATTTAAATTGGTGTTTAGAATGCTATAATGTGTTCCATGCCATAATTTATGTTTATTTAGAATAAATTTAAATAGTGAAATACAACATTTGATGGCCTCTGTCAACTATTTGGGTTATAAAAATGTTTCCCTTGAATCCTGGAAAAATTTATTCTGGTTATTTCTACACAGGAATTAATATCTAACACTAGCTGCAATACCCGGCGTTGCCTGGGCTGAACACAGGGTGAAGGGGGCCTTTTTCGAAATCAGATGTAGTCTTCTTAATGTGAATGTCAAGTGTGAAAATTAATTTATATCACTTTCAGATCCCGACCGACGTTGTTCTGCTAGTTTATAGTTATTTACCTAGTCTGTATGTAATTTAGACTTTATAAAGCAATATATAAAAATGCTGAAAAATAATAGATTACTAATATTGAAAAGATTCCATTATCTAGCTAATGCGCGGCCTGCATTGCAATCCCTCATTCAGTTTTGTTTTGTAATATGTTTGAAGTAGTTCCACATATACAAATCATCTATACATCTCTCTATATAAATTTATCTCTATCTACATCTATATACATCTATGTATCTCCCTATCTCTATTTATCTCTTTATATCTACATATATACTTCCCACTATATCTATATCTTCTATATATAAGTCTCTATAAAGCTCTAGACATCTATAGGTATATCTCTTTATCTAACCCATTTCATTCTCTATACCTCGCTCTATCTCCACTTATCTCTCCGTCTCTATCTCGTTCTCTATATATATATCACTCTATCTCTGTCTCTTTTATATTTAAATAAATTGTGTCATGCGTGCGCATTTATACAACAAAAACAGACGAAGTGCCGCTATATAAAATGAAATAAACACGATTCGTGCTCCAACTATTGAAAAATAGTTAAACCGACTCAGTAACCTTCATGGGCATGCGCATAACAAATCACCAAAATTTCATCGCAATCGGATGAATGGTATAGAAACGCATACGGCACAAACAAACGAAAATTAAAGACTTGACAAACGCATCAAACGATGGTGCGTTTAAAATTCAAGGCAACTATATCTATTGACGAAGTTAAGAACAAAACTGTTATTAGCGCCTTTATTTTGCTAGCCGCTGCGAGCTCCACTAAGCGGACTGGTCTCACCAAGGAGAAAAATATTAATTTGCCAGACCTTACTATATGTATGATCGTGTGTCAGACATAGAGAAATGACACTCACTCACTATTTGTTTGTCTATGACCTATGATTTTTTCTGTTATATAATGAAATTATCTCTTTTTTCACTCCCTTAGGGATGGAATTTCATATTTATATGGGGCCTATGTGTTAATCCAGGTTATAAGCTAGCTGTAGGCCAAATTTCATTCAAATCCATTCAGTAGTTTTTACGTAAAAGAGTAACAAACATCCATCCATCCATCCATACTTACAAACTTTCGCGTTTATAATATTAGTAGGATTTGTTTAGATGATTTATTTCTGCTATGAACATTTGTAAAGATATGTCATATATTCGCTATATAAGAACGGTTTTTTAAAACACAAATAATATCACTTTTCGATAAGATAACTCTATGGTTTAGATATGCTATTAAATATTGAGTGACATTCTCATATGGAATTTAAAAAAAATAACTTTTATTATCTTTATCATGAGATTTTAAATATATTTTAAGTTAATGTGTGATAATTATTTAGAGTGTAAGTAAAGAGAAATTGGTCGAAATCCCATTTTTACCAAGTATATATTTATAAAAAACAATTCTGTAAAAGATATATCTATGCAAAGATGTGAAACATCATTAAAAGATGTTAGCGGAGGAAAAGGATTTAGGGAGGACACAAATTTAAATCCATAAACACACAGACACACATACCAAAAGGTGATCTCATTAGCAAATTTGTTCCGAAAATAGATTATGAAGATACGTTAGACCAACGAGCATCAAATAGCAAATCAAAGAACATAATTGGTGCCTTACAAGTACAGAGCTTCGTAAGTGTAATTTGTACTTGATCTTATAGCTGAAATAAAAGATCTGCCAATTAAAGTATACAGGAAAGCATAATTAACAGCTTCAACGCGAAAATAATTTTTTTTCATTAATTTACTGTCACGTTGATAAGATTTATAACGGGGGCCATATCAGTTTTTTTTTTATTTCACGAGCCTGGCGGAAAAGAAATACCTGGTGTATCAGCTTCGCTTTCAGAGAAAATAGCTCTGTTTTCTGGCTTACTGCCTTGATCTACAAGTGACATCGTCGACTTTCATTGATTGTTTACCGGTTAATATTAATGAAATCACGAGACATCCCTGATGCCATACATCTTTGGATCAGGGCAGCGTTTGTGAAGTCAACTGAAGCATGATTTTTATAGTTTTAAGTTACTTATAACAGCTTAAAGTGCAGGTGAAGGCAGTATAAAAACATAGCGTGTATCTAATTGTAGTTTACCGGTGTTTTATGTTTAGTTTTAAAATGGCAGCATTCCATTTCTCACTTAGATTACAGGCATAACGACTTCAACGAGAGAGGGTCCGTGATTTATAAGGCAGGCGTATATATGCCCGGTAACGTATGTGTTCCCCGGATTTTTCAACGATTCGTCGAAAGAGTTAAACATACTGCACGACAAGCTAACTACACTATTTTGTAGCCTACACGAGTGTGATAAGCAAGCAGTTGGCATTAGTTACAGGGGTTGAGGCATATGCCAGAGATTTTTCGGTTTGCCTAGTCTGGACTTAGACCTTGAGCCAGAAACACCATCTAGGCTAAAGTAATACATCTGTGTTGGACTTTAATACACAGAAACTGTTGTGATAAAAAATAGTTTAAGAAATGTAATGTAAATGAATTTACTGAAATAGCTGGAAATCCTAATGGTAGCATATAATGGTGGGTCCCGGGACAGGGTTTAACATGCGGTATAGGTGGTGTCGGTCACCATCTTGAATTATGACGAAACAGCGGCCATTTTGAAAGACCTATATATTGACCTTTGACCTTGAACTTGACCTTCAAAAGTTGCAAAAATTACTCAAATTTCGTACAAATTCGCCAAAATCCGCCAAAATGTCAGGTTTTTAGGAAAAAAATTCCAACAAAAAATTTGAAAAAAAAATCTTAAAATAATTACTTTCTTCCAATTTATTATAATTTTAAATATTAAATTTTTATTAATTAAAAATATCCCGAATTCCTAGCATAAAAAATACGAATTTTCAAAATTGTGACGTAATGAAAATTGTAGCGATGACTTAGCATTTCTAAATTGTCGGCATGGCATCCTAATGGTCGAAGTCATGACCTCGTCGGCTTAGGGCAGATTTCACACGGGGAAATTAGGGGGTTTTGGGGAATTTTTGAGCAGTTGACATTTGTGAGGTCCAAAACGGGAAATTTTCATTTAAAAGGGATTTTTACCTTCAAAATAGGGAGGTTTTTTTTTCTAGATAGTTTTGAGATTTTTTGCCGGAATTGTTTCTAAAAACTTGAAATGTTTGGCAAATTTTGAAGAACTTTGAGACATTTTTGACTATCAAAGATTGCGGCCTTGACGCACAATCCAAGATGACGGCCGAAACCACATACACCACACCTTTAACCCTGTTCCCGGAGCCCCAAATATATATTTATCTTAATATATCTTAGTATATTATAATTATCATACCAATATGGTTGATTTATGTTTGTCACTAGTACTTACAACTCTTGGAGTCTTTTCAAACAATGCTAAAACAGAAAAAAATGTATTTGTAATTAGTTTATGGTAAACAAATAATGTACTTTTGGTAACTGCCATCAGCTAAGATCTGGCGATACACCAATAAAAACACACACCTCTCTGGGAGAATTAAGTTTTTTTTTCAGGATTTGAACTGTTGTAATTGTTTTATTTGACATAAAAATATTCATTTATGTGTGCAAGAAATCAAAATTGTTTTCTATTTTTCCCTTAGTAAACTTTTTATCTAAAAAATGAGAAAAGTGTAATCCTTAAAATCATATTTGATTTAGAGAATTAAAAATATATACTCTTCCCCACGAGCAAATACAAGCAACCGTAAAGAGAGATTATGTAAGTACTGGATTACCATTTAAATTAAATGGAGGTGATGGTAAGAAAGGGAAGTCCTGATGTTACATTAATATAAAATATCAATACAAATTCGGATCACATGCTCTGATCGAACGCATGGAGGAAAAATTTAAATGGTATTTTGATTTGATCACTGATTTCCCTAAATTCAATTAAATATTTGGTCTTGCTCAAAACATTCTTCAATAACGATCCTGGGAGATTACATACACGTACATAGAAAGTAAAGACCCTTGAACAAGTATTGCCAGTTTTTAAGGTTTGAAGCCAGTTCATCAAGTTCCTTCTAGGAAAGTAATGGGGAAAAAAATATTTATAGCTACAATATTGTTCCCGTAAGACAAACAAGCATTTGCTCGCAGAACATTTTAAAGCTGATTTCGGCCTACTTCAGGGCCAAACATCTCAACAAACATTGGCCTACTGCTGCTAGGACAATTGATGCCCACTCACTGGCTTCCTGTGGTCTGCCCACTAGTAGATCATCAGATCACCTGCTTACTCTTTGGCCAGCCACTTAAAGCTTATTTAAATACGTAGTTGTAGATTTTTTCCCAATCGGCGTCCAAGTCAATTATCTTCAAAGTATTTAAAACTCATATCGTCGTCATAAACTGCTTCCAGCCTGCGGTCAGGTAGGCGAAGTAAACTGTCTCAATATTCCTCTGTACCTCCAAAATTTCTATTCCTTCACTCCGGTCCAATCTCCTTCTTTTCCATGGTCTTCCTTGGGCCTTTCCTTCTAACCGTGAGCTGCGAGTGAATCTCATTAAAATGTAAGATTCAAACGTTGTGAGTTAATGAATGAAAATTCGTCCCGCAACACATGTTTTCGAGGGCCCGAAGGCCATCGCACCCGCCTACCACCCCTCCCAAATGTGCGCCCTTTAAGGGTAGATTGGGAGTCTGCTTACTGATCCGAAGAATACAGAGCTCTTTTCCACTGAAACTTCCAGATCCAGGAAAACATGCCCCCTCCACCACTACAATCGTCCCGCAACACAGCTGGAGCAGGAGTCGTCTGGTCGTGATAGACACCGCGCGGCAGAGGTCTTCCAACAACTACATCCCCGAGGCCTCGCCGACCCAGCCAGTCTCTAGAACCGCTGTTTGCCTCTGGCGGCTCGGGGGTCGTATATCCCATTACAGTGACGGATACTCGAAATGAATCACGTGGCCTAACCTCCCCCCCCCCCCTTTCACTCTTCTTCGCGAACACGGTCCTCCTGTCCCCCTCCCCGCATCGCGCGACACAAGTTTCAGTAGCGGCGCATGCATAATTCATGCAGCGCTGCGCGAGGGGTGGGCCGGCACAAAAATTTTTTTACACACCCTCTCTCTTTCCTCCCCCCCTCTCGCACCCTTTTCCTCTGCAACCAACCACTTTAACCCTTTCCCCCCTCCCTCGATCCTGTACCGCGGCGCGCGAAATCCAGGGCCACGTCGGGAATTAAACACACCCCTACCCCCTCTCCTCCTCCCCTCGACAGTTCCTTTCAACCCCGCCCCACGGTTGGAGGGGAGGGGGGAGGCGAATAAAGTTTCCTGCCGCGCTCACAAACACGCGCCAATAGAGCGCCTACATGACCCGGATTTTAGTAATTCAATTTAACTACACTACGTAATTTTTTTCCATAAATTCTAAATCCTTTTAGATGATTTATAAAATGATATTCCTACGCATATTTGTAAATTGTTAAAATACGGACGGGTATTACATTTAAAAAAAAAAAGGTTGGCTTTATTTTACTCCAACAATACTATATAGTTTAAACTGACCTCACAGACCACTTTTAGAACTGACCACCATAGACAAGGTTTCAGGTAGTCAGTCCAGATGAGAAGTGTTATTTTCTCAAGATGTGATTATAAAAATAGTTTTACTAAAAATGTTATAAATATCACGTACGTTTACACAATTACGCGAAACATGTAGCGGGATGAAAATTGTTTAAATTTAATTATGACAAGCTACAAACATTTTTATTCGTAAATTTCAAAAATTAACCTCAAACTGAATCTGTGCCATGGTGTTAGGAATTGATATATGTACAATTTCAGAAGTAATGTAAACATAATTGAAAAATGCATGTTATATTATTATGAAATGACATACGCACTAAACATACAGCGAAATACAGCCATATTTTTCAATACCTTTCCGCAGCAAATAATTTATCGTATGCATAAAAGAGCAAAGTTTTTATGTGTTCATGTGTTATTGTAGTCTAAGGCCATGACTTACAAATTAATAAACATGGGTCCGATAGTGTTGTCAGGTCTGAAAACAATGCTATTTTGGCCTGGCTTGATAGTTTATAGTTATTTTTTGCGGGCTTAAAATTTCAACTTTTCGGTATTTTCTTGTCGATTACAAGACGAGATCTACTGACTGTCAAAATTTCGAGTTTCCAGCTTGTCTGGGATTGGGTCAGAATTTGTATAGATAAGTGAGTAAGTCAGTGAGTCGCATATTGGTGTGTATATATGTGTGAATAAGGGGAATTAGTGGTTATACGAATCCTAATTTTTTTTAAGTTACTCGTGACTTTATGGCTTTGATAAATTATTTTATGCTTGGATAACTTCACTAACGTATCACACAAATTTTTTGCATTATTTGCAATTTTATTGGACACACAAATGGTTTGACATAAGTTATTTCGCCAAGTGCGAAAATACATACTGACCCATACGTGCTGGTGATATGGACCCCTAACAGCTTACATAAGATTTTAATTGTTTTAAATCTATACAGAACTTGGAAATTCAAATCTATTGCACAATAGTCATGTGGATGTTAATAATCAACGAAATACATATATACAATATCTAAATTCCATTTAAATAAAAAGTTTGCGACAAAAGACACACAATATAGGAACTGTCCTTTTCAGCCGGCACATTAACTGTGTGTCCATTGTTCCCACATCTCGCATCCTGCCCAAAGTTCTCCCCTGCAGTCACCAGTGAATACCTCTTCACAAAACATACAGAGAGCATCTTCTGTATCTGGAGCCTTTCCTCCCACTTGGAATTCAAGGGTTGACTCTGGCATAGCATCATCTAAGGCACACGATGTAAGAGTCACTCTCAGAAATTAAACCTTAAAATCCCAATCTCCTTTCCTACTGACGTTTTAAAGTTATTATGCGCTGAAAGGCAAGACCAGATGTATAAGGTTGAGTCTGAGTCAGCCCAGGTGTTGTAGGTTGACGTAGAGAGACAACTACACATATTCTTCGACCTGTTATTTTTTTCCACTGCTTTGCTTCTTTTTCTTGAATTGCCATCTGTAAAGCAGTTTTGTATGGGTACCTAGTAAATACATTTGCGGGTGATGGTTTCCTTTCACGTTTTGATTTATGTTTGGGTCGAGGAAGAGGCTGAATATCTTTAGGTGAAATAAGAGAAGGCTTGTAGCCAACTTGAGAAGTAGGGCTAATGGCAGTGGTCAATACAGTTGGTAAAGACTGCATAGGTATGGAGATTAAGGATGGGGACGTTTGTACACTGTTGAGATGCTGGAATCTTGGCTACGTGCATCAAGAATTTCAGCAGCTTGTTGAGCTGCGAGAAATTCTGATTCTGGGAAAATATTTCGTATATATAGTTAGATTCCAGTCACTAGGAATCCGTTCAGTGCAATAGATCCCCTTGTGTGTTCTTAGTAGGCCTATCTGATCAGACCTGCAATGCCAATTGGTCCCAGATGTTTCTCCCCATTGAATACCTCTTGTTGAATGGACTCACTGTAATAAGTTTATAATGTCCCGAAGAATGCCCTTTCTATAGGTTAAAGTTTGTGAGTAGTGTGGGCTGGCAAAGATAGGATGAGAACATGATTTTTTCGTGCTAAACTGATTACGACCAGGTTTTTTTTTTGTATGTGAGTAATGCCCATCCAAGATTAGGAGAACAGTGTTTTCCTTTGTGTGTTTCGTTTTGTCAATGAAGTGTTGAAGCCATTGAGTAATATTTTTCGGTTTGTGATATGGAACATTAATTTCTTTTATTTTTATACTCCAAAATTGTTGCCTAAACTAGTGTTTAAATATCTCGTATGAGGTAACAGTGGATTGCAGTACCTCCCACCAAAAGTACACGTGGTCTCTGAGTGCCATACCCATGCAAATCACATTTTCTCCTTCACAGAGTCTGAACATGGGTACATACTATTCAAATCTCCTAAAAACCTCGTGAGGTTTTAGTTTTCTCAGGCCGAGTACCTGGACATGGCCTAGGACCATTGTCTATCGGGGTGGTGCATCACTGCAACGGGATCAAGCACCGTGGCGTTGAGGAGGAGACTTAAAACCTAGTGGATTGACAAATTGTAAGCCGCTCTCCTAGGCACATAGATGATAATGTTGTCCTCTAATTGTGTTGTAGTTAGGTGGCTGGTGCTGGAGCAGGTCAAGTTGTCTAGTCGAAACTGTGACATCTTTTCCTGTAACCTGCCAACTTGCTGTTCAACATCTGAGGTCAGCTTGGTGTGATGTTGTGCAAGGTTCTCAACTTGTTCTTATGTTTGAGCAGTAAGCTGGTCAATTATCTCACTCACTATTACCTGACATGTAATCTGTAGTTGATCTAAGCCACTTCGTTTTTGTTTGGTTCGTTCAGCTACCTGAAATAATCGTTCTAATATCTGGCTAACCCGGCTGGCAAGCTCTGTTAACAGTCTCTCTGCGGATTCCTGACATGAGTGTGAATGGTCTGTTGTTCCTCCTCAGTGTGCTTTTCATGTGCTGCAAGCCTGTTAGATACTGATGCCATACCAGTTTTGACATCCTGCAGGTCCTGTTGTAGGTTAGCATCTAACGCTTCAAGACTCTGCTGTATATTAGTTTCTATGTTATGATTTTGATCTCGCATATCTGCTTGTAGATTATTATTTTGTTCTCGCATATTTGCTTGTAGATTATTATTTTGTTCTCGCAAATCTGCTTGTAGACTATTAATTTGTTCTTGTATATCTGCGTGTAGGTTTGTTTTAGTCTCTTTTATACTAATTTTTGTCTCTTGTATTCTAGTTTTTGGATCTTGAAACATGTTCTGTATCATAGTCACTACACCAGTTTGTGTTGGGTCGCACTGAGAGAACGCCACGGCAGTCGGTGCAGTATATACCTCTTCCGGTGCTTCATATGGCCTAGAGACCGAACCCTCAGCAACTCCAGCATGTTTTGGGGCCGTAGACTGTGATATAAGTGGAGGAGAATTAGGTACGAACTGTGAATGTGGCTGCTTGTGAGGTGAATGGCGTGTCGATGCAACTGATGCTACATTACTTTAGAGGTGCAGAGTCTGTTGTGCTACTATTCCTATGGTGACTCTGACTCCTAAACCTACTCGTTCCCCTTGTTTCCATTTTAAACAATAATTTTAATAAACACAGATTAAAATATATCTTTTGTAAGCCCCAATATTTGTTCGCCACTCTGTAACTTCCGCAAACAATCATGAGCGAATATAAACATAACTATGATAAAGATATACATAATGCATATGTTATGTGATACTATATAGTGTGGCCATAAGTTTAAAGTGTATGAAGTATAATTATACATTTTGGTAATACAACGAAGACAAAAGGAGAATAATGAATAATAATCATTATTTTAAACGATTAACCAAAATCATGCATTATTAACAATCATTCCTCCAGATAACGAAACATTGTAAAACATAAATCCTTTTAAATAACGTTGCTTTTATGACGGCACATTATTGTACATGTCCATTAACTTATACAAAACATGTATTAGCTGTTATAGCTCAATTTTTAATAATATCTTGGGGAAACTAAGTTTTTGATCAACGGTTAACACAATTGTTATTACAAAATGTCTACACTCCGGACAACTACTCTTGGTATTATAATGAAAGTAATATAGTATTAAGATATGTATAACTTAACTATCAAATGCTATTTTGAATAGTGTAAAAAAATATGACAATTCATATATCCTATTTTAGAATTTATTAAAGTTTTGCTTCAATGTGAAAAAAAATATATATTCTTCATGACTTTCAACGCAGCAATGATCTCACTTTGAAGTTGTTGTATTGTCAACTAGCAAACCGCCCCGGCTTCGCACGGGTGCAATGCTGATACTATATATACTACAGAATGTATTTATATACAACGTTCACAGCTTTTTTGTCATTAGACGCGCTATTTATAGGCACGCGCCGCCGGCCCCCCGGCCAGTACCGCCGCAACCGCTATGTCCCTGCATTTTAAATTTGTAATAGCTTCGAAAATATTAATTTAAATTACATGCTGTACAGGGCCATATTGATCTATATTAAATGCACAATGTATTTAAGGTACTAAATTGGATAAGGATTAATGCTGTATTGCTTAAAATCACTTCGTAAATAAGCCATTATATCTAGGTAAAAAGTAAAGGATAAAAATGGTTATTGTGGGTTATCGCGGACGTTTGTGTAGACCTTTTTAAGGTGTACAATACTGTACTATATTATTTTGATCTATCTCGTAGGGTTCAGCCAGCGTTTGCAGTGTAAGCGCAAAGAAATGTGTTTATTTCCGACATCACATTATAAACCTCTAAAATTATCAGTCTTTCTCTACTATATTATGCATTTATTATACATATAAATCTTCCTCTTGAATCACTCTATCTATTAAAAAAACCGCATCAAAATCCGTTGCGTATTTTTAACATCTAAGCATACATAGGGACAGACAGACAATGGGAAGTGAACTTGTTTTATACTATGTAGTGATACCAAATTATCCATGTATGGAATAAATTCTATTAATCTTGAATCATAAAATATATATAATTTTTTAATAACCTGGATATAACAACACACTATATGTTCCTAACTTCCTCATTCGAAAGACAAAGTACTGCTATTTTTAAACGACTTCAAAAATGGAGGAGGTTCGTTTTTAATATTCTTAATAAAAACTAAAACAAAGAGATCACTTAAACCAGTTCATAGATATCTGGAGTTCTGAAATTAGAACACCAATTCGACATCCATTATATTATATTTTATTAAAATGATTCTCATATTAGAATTAATTAATTAATGATAATCTTTCTAAAGCCTGGTACTCTTAAATTTATTCAATTTGTTTATATTTTTCATTTATTATTTTCTAATGTTTCAAATTTTCTACTTATATAGTGAACCTACAACTTACATTCTACACCCTTCAGAGCTTTGCAATTCTATGAAACTAATGGGCTCGCAGACTCTGAGATATTTGTACATGTTTGCATATATATTTGAAGGTCTGTTGATACTTTTTAAAAATTATTTATATTCAAGCTAAATACTTATATAAACTTTTTACGACAGTGACAATTTTGTTCAAAAAATATATATCCATATTTTTAACCATATTAAATGATTTATCTTTAGTTTTTGACAATCCATTTGTCTATACTTGGAAATCACTTAAGACCAAAAGTCATGAAATGTTTCCGACTTATTACTATTTTTTTGTTATGGATGTTCAGTCAAAGATTTTCAGTCAAATTCAGATTCACAACATGATGCAAAGCAATTATATTGCAATTGATACTCCATGTAGTAAGTTAAGACATGTATAACAACTGTCGTGAACAAAGGTCACTAGCGAATCTCAATAAAAGCCTGTTGTGTTAAAATGACTATATTTATGTGATGCTGTTATATAATCCTTATGTGAAAGGACTAACTTGGCAACCGCTTCACAATTTGTGCTACATGAGTGACTCGAACCCACGATCAAAGGATTGGAATTTTGAAATGCCGGCCACTGCACCGGGGCCAGCAATGGTGTTGGAGTTTCTGAGTGGCGACTGAGCTGGGAGCTTGGTGAGGGTGCAGTTACACGGTTTCCCTATCACTCCTCACGTGAAGCCACTGAGTTGGCCGTGTTGAAGGAGGGAATAAACGAAGATTTCAAACATGGATGAAGAAGAAAGGTGAAGACAGCAGGGTTCACTGAAGATCACTCCAAGGGGGAGGGGTTTGGGGAGGAGAGCGTTGAAAATCTTCTGTGTGGTCTTCTCGCGCTAATTAACAGTCGAATGAAAAGTCGCTCCCACGCAAACCTGGTCGCCCGAAGGCGGGTAATTAGCAACGTCTGAGATGGTCGAAAGGGATGGTAGTGGCTGGTCGCACAAGAGCCACCACCAATAACTATGCTTCAAGGCCTCACGCAATATTCCTTGCGCACGTTGCTCGCAGCCAGCAGGTGGGGTAATGCAGTAAGCTCTCATTTCCATTTTATTATTCCTATTAGAACGTTATTCCACCGAAAAAAAGGCATAAAAAGTTAAATATTTTAATATAATTTGATTTTTTCCAAAGTTCTGGCTACATATTTTTTTCTGAAATTTTGTTGTAGTATTCAGTAATGGCGAGAGGTCCCATTTCTGAAATCTCACTATGTTTTATGCAAGATATTACGAAACGTCGCGTCAGGAAGCAATTGCCTTTAACCTATAAGCAAATATCATGCAATGACTCGGGCCACAAAAGATTATGTCGGTGATACATGAGACAAGGGTATTGCGGATACTTTGTTTACGGGATGATTTGCAAGTATACTGCGTAATATGTCCGCAGTGTATGGCATTTGTATTCCTTCTGACTTTAAATGGCGTAGGAAAAAATCCTGAGTATTTGACTGTTAAAAATTCCATTATTTTAACTATATACATATTCTCTTTTTATCTGTTGCAATATATTATATTGTTGGATATGTGATCATTATAATTAACTCATTCGTGCAATTTCGCATTAGTCACGTCTTAATTCCTACAGATAATAAAAGTATATAGAGCTAGTAACGTTTTTTAAGTTAAACGGTTGTTGTGACGGTGGGATTTGAACGACGCGCTTGGCCTCATAGAGCTCGCCTGGCTGAGATGCTCCCCCTCCTTTTCCCCCACCCGTTTGTGATTCCTCGTTGGCTGGAGCAGCAGCTCCCCTCCCGCACCTGCTCAGCAAGATCGACTAGTTTTGCTTATGACGACAGCGAGTATCGACCCTTCTCCGTTGTCTGAGCTCTTGTCGCTCAGTCCGTTTACGCGGCTTGAGGTCAAAGTGCGTGCATGAAAGTTGTTATGAACCTTCCTTTGGTTTCAATGTTTGGTCAAATTCTCTTTTCGGTCTCCCCTTAGAATTCCACTTTCGGGCAAAACACGTTTCTGGATGACATGGCATGCGGCTTCGGGTTGCTCATGTTATTGCGTCTGCGCTTTCTTTGATCTCGCTTTGTGTAACGGAGTACGGGTAAGCTCGAAGGAGTAAGACCACGGGCAATAATGTTTCGCCCGCGAGATGTAGGTGAATTTGCACTGGAGTTGTTGGGCCATGCTTGTGGTGTGGCGTGAGCGTGTGTGTGGAAGCCCGATGAATCCGCCTTAGTATGTCGTGTGACCGTCGGTGGCGTCGCGTGCACCATTCACTGATCTCGCGAGGCAGCGACCACGTTTCCATGTAGCAGGCGCTTTGTGGTAAAGCCCTTGCTACACGACGCGGATACTGGCTAATAACTAGGGGCATGCATATTTCGCGAAAATATTCTGATACTAGCTGAAAGTCAAAACACTGTAACGTCGTCTGTGTTTCGTGATTGGGTGAGTTTCTTTCAGGTACATGTCAATTGTTACAACACCAATCACAGGCTTTCAGTGCGGAAGCAAACGCGAGCTGAGTGGCTCTGTCAAATAAGGCTACGACTTTTCTCACAGACGGCCGCCAATCACAAGGAAGAAGACGGTGGTGCGGGTATACCTTGTTGCAGTCTAATCGGCGTTCAGAGTTTTTCGCGAAAAAAGCTTGCCCCTACTTATAACTCATTGTGCCATGCCCTGGGCTTTAGTAAAATGACATACGCTGTTTGTAAGTTAACGTTTATTTTCTTCCTGATGGCCCGGGAAACAGGTTATTGTGGGAAACTAGTAGGTAAATGTGTTCGACGTATAGCCATGAAATTTTAACTGAATTGTCACTAAGGAACATTGTACGACTGTAACTTTCTTATCTGTATTCAGGCATCTGATAACAGCGAAGCATTCATCAAACCTGAAATCCGTGCATAGATTGGCATAGTTCCGTCCCGGCATTTTGTTGTCTTTATGTTTCTATTTATGTTCATATTACCGAGCAAATAAGGATTTTGTACATAAGTTTATATGTGAGTCTGAGAACACTTGTAAAAACTAGATCCTAAGATACCGTTTATTGTTTATTGGCACTGACCAGCGTAATTTGAATATTGTATTTTACTCACATGCTTGTAACACGTGACGTCATGGTGCTTGCGTTAGATTTAATATGGGAATTAGGCTGGAAGCGTGCTCATGCGCAGATCTTGATGTTGTTTGAACGTGTATTGGTAAACCGATACACAGCACGTGGTAAACAGTATGTGTATTAACAAGAGGTTAATTGAATCGGTCATTTGAGAAACGTCATGAGTCCATTTTTATGGAAAATGAGTTATGGCAAACAAAGTAAACAGAATGCGAAGGCCGAGCATTCCAGCAAGAAACGGCATGAGTCCTTGATATATCCTTGGTGCTAGGCGCAGTAGAATTTTTTAGTGAATTGAGAAATGTCACAAGTCCTGGACTTGTGACATTTCTCTTCTGAACGACAAGTCCTGGACTTGTCACGTTTCTCCTCTGAAAACCAATAGGCAAAATAATGTGTTTGTCTTTCCGATCACAAGATATCAGCAGTAGAATAGAGAGAAACAAAATCAGTTTTATTCACAAAATGGCAGACTGGTGGTCTGAGTATTATAAGAAGACGCCTCTCTCGACTGATTCGTTAGGTAAGGGAGTGCTCAGTAAAGTATCCCAAGCTATTTCAGAATATAACATGGCTGAGTTTCAGTCTTCAAATCCTGGCGAAGTGGTTTGCTATAACTTTATTAATGGACTGGTAAAATACACATTTCGTTTGTTAAAATCACACCATGAAACTGTTCCCTCTCTTCCTATTGTAAAAGCGTATTTGTACCCAGTCAAAAATCCAATCCACATCAAGAAGCTTGAAGATATCACAAAACTCATCAAATACATCCCTATTGAACATTCAGGTTTTTATCAAGAAATTTTGGAATGGCCAACAGCAACAGGAAATGATAAACTTACAAGCTAAAACAAGAGAACTGAAAATGACTCCACATGTATTTCAAAAGGAAAACATGGAAACGTATTATTCATGTTAAAATAATGTCAGTATAATAATACAAGGTTATTTTACATCTTAAAATGATGTCCGTATTATAATACAAGACCTTTTTTATGTTTATGTTTATGTTATTAAAGTTAGTATATTGAGGGTGTAATGTCATCCAAAACCTTACTTTAGCTTTATAATTAGATATTCATTTGAGAAACGTCATCAGTCCATTAACTTTATTTATTCTTAAATAAATATATATTACCTTTTTTAGGGAAGTTACGGTATTAAAACACAGCTAATTTGTTTATTCAACTTAAAAAGCAAGCTGTATATTTTTAATTTGAGTATTTAAGAAACTAGAAGGTTTGTCTTGATTATCTCAATACTAGTTTTTTGGACTCATGACGTTTCTCAAATGACCGATTCAATTAAGTTGACATAATCTGAATATTTTTGAAATTATTGAAATTTATTGTTGTCACGAACTTTAATTGTAAATTGCTGTTATCATATACTGAGTGGGGAAATTGAAGATGATTTTTGATTTCGGTTTTATATAATTGAAGATTTCAGTTCTTAAAATGCACAATACCTTTGTGTATCAATGGTACTGAGCCTAAAAGAAAACTTTCACTTTTTTGACTTAGAAGTAATCATAGGGTATATGATTCGGATCCATTTCCCCATGGTTCCACAATACTAAAAAAAATAGCTTCTTCTTCCCTAAAATTTTAGCAAATAAAATATATTACTAATACTGATATTTTTACTGAGTTACAATATTGAATGTAACGACTTTAATTCATCTGATAACAATAATTTTAAAATTTCAAAAATGTATTTATGGAATTCTACTTGATATTACACTAACGAAGAGAAATTAGTACGCGAATATTGACCGGTTTAAGATATAAAAATCATTACATGGGGTGACTGACTTTTCATTGCTGTACCTCCGAATGAATATAAAATTATTGCATGAAAATTTAAACTTAATCTATAAATTATTTTACATGTTTTACAGCAGTCTTTACCTTTCACCTGAAATGAACTCTTTCGGAGCTTTAATGTCACCCGGATACAACCAAGCATCCAATTATGTTTTTGTTTTGTAAATCATTAACAATTTGAAGGAAAATTAGACATTTAACACTTTACAGATATGAGTATATTTAGATATGGTAGCATTTTATACACAAGTATTCTATTAAAAGATAAATTGTTTAATTTTTTGTGCATTAATATTTTTATATAATTGCTATTATATTTAATAAAATTTAAAATATTTTGTAAATTAAATTAAAATTCTTATTGATGTTCTAATAGAGACAGCTTGTTAGTTGGGCGCCACTTCTCTAAAAGTCTATGCCTTCTCTAAAGGTTTAAGTAGGTGTACACCAACATAAATAGAGAAAATAAAATAAGGGTTGAATAGAATTATAAGAGGGTGTGTGTATCTTGCAACTGTGACACAACACTGTTTATTAAATAATAAACATAACACAAACAATTACCCTGAATAATATTAAATCTACACAAAAATAAAACACAATACAATAACAAGTTCAGTTGCAAAACACTATGGATAGAAATTTTATTATGTGTTGGGATATGGTAGTGCAGATTGAGAGGAATAAGGTTATGAATTAATATGGTTTATCGTGGCTTTCCTGGTTATGTATAACAGCTTTAAAATACCGGATATAGGTTGGCACAGATGTGAAATAAATACAAGAGTTCATTAACTTCCAAATATAGTTTGTAAAAAGTTCGTTAACGAAAAACCGTTTAGGTGGTGAATATTCCAAATTTACTAAAATTACAGTTGATCAGTTGCGGTAAAATGTATGGAAAATAATTATTAGTTCAGTTTTTCAAATCTTTCATACTTATGCCTCGGCTATAACTCAGGGTTCGCATAAGCTCTAAAAATCAGACCTCTGAGTGGAATAAAAACGTAATTACCGTAGAAATCTCAAATTAATTTAATACAATGTTCGAAAAGTAATTTAGACTGTCAACAGGATAGTATAATGGCTTTGGAATAGTTCAAAAAGGTCACAAAGGCGTTTCAGCTAAAGTCCGTTTTAAGGACGCTACAATGTTAAAATGGCTAAACTTTAGCTTATAACATAGGCCTCAAATATAAGTTGAAAATGACTTATCTCATCGGTGCAGGAACACGTTGCAGACACTCACACTTAGAGTTTTAACAATGCGGATTGTTTTAAAGACACTTATATTCCTGACGTTAACAATCTTAATTAAAATTAAATTATTTTACTGAGGCCGGCATCGGGATAATCCATAACGAAGGGACGCCTTTTCTTACTTCCTCTACATAACTATGTAATAAACCTGAGTTCCTGTAGACTTAGTAGGTACTTAAAAACAAAAAGGCCTAGAAACGTACGGGCTATGGCATACGTCAAGAAGACATATGAACAGTGAGCAGAGGCGGAACACATGTAAAATACAAAGAATAATTTAGGTGTTAACACCCCAAAAGATTGGTGGGTGTTAAGGTGGATCGTAATATATAAAAATATAAATAAAACAATTAAATCTGGTTAATTCTAGATCATTTTAATAGTTCACTTATTTTATTTTGGACAAGCCAGATTTATCATTGTGTGGTAGATAGTACTTTTGGTTACCACCTTAATGACTTACCATCTAATGACAACAAATATTTTTATGAAAATTCACCGGTTCAGTAAACTCAAAATTTAGTACCTTAAATTATAATTGAATTGAATTTTACTACACGCAGGCCGGCCGCGGATACTTTGATAATTACTTTACAGATTACATTTATTTTAAAGCAAGTTGCACAAACAAGGTTTCAGAGTAATAAAATCAAAAATAAACAATTTTCCATTATTTGTATTGACAAGTACTTTTCATTACTATATTTTATACCTTTTTCTTTAAATGGTAGTTGAATAGTTCGCAAATTGTTCGTAGAGAATTTAAAACTTTAAGATTTCTTACATTGTGTCTTCCAAACATAGACTTAGCTGCATGCGAAGTGCTGAAATCCGAAAGGCGTGACGGGTCGGATAACGGACTTAAGTTGACAGCACGATGCGTGGAATTTAGATGTCCGAAATCAGGAACTCAGTGCGGGTAGATGTGGTTGTCTATCCATCACCGGGGATGGAAAACCCCACTGTGAAAACAAAAGTTCGCACAGTGTTATCAAGTGGTTATGGCCAGCGGGAAAGTTCTCAGCCCATAAGGGCTCAAGAAAACAGGAAATAAAAAGGGCACTAAAATCTCTACTCACCAAATTGTGGGGTAGGTCGGTGATACTATCTATCCATGATAGTAGACGTCCACTAGCGCGGTTGCACGCACTTAATTCACCAGAAAAACACTAACACTAATATGATATATAAACTTAAAATTATAAGGGGATTTTCCCCTGGTCGTCGCGACTACATCCTATATTCTTTGATGTACGACTTCTCAGTAGGAGAGACGCGGTCGCGATAGAAGCAGCGCGGCAGATGTAGGATGCTCCCTGTACCACAGTATAGATTGTCGACTCTCTCTACTTGAGAGAGTCCCTTAGTTCCTGCATGGGCTCAAAACCGAAAAGGGGGAGGGGGGAAGAGAGAAACAGAGTGGGCGGAGCTAAGCGGGCCATGGGAGGAAAAGTGCCTTGGGATTGTTCAGGGCTTGTGCCACAAGAAAAATATAAAACTCTCTATGAGCGCCATCTTTAGTTGGGAAAGGCGCCATGAGATAGCGCACCGAGCGGTGGCGTTGCTGTATGCCGTCTAAGGCAAAGGGGGATTGGAAGGTGGTGCTCCCTGGCGGGAAAAACTGACATTAGCATGCTTAGTTTCGGTTGTGCTCGAGAGATCGCGCACAAGCCTCGTGGGTGGAGCACAAGCATAGGCGTGGCTTGTTCCTAAAGTAGAGGAGGGGTTGACGAGGGAAGGGGCATGGTCATGCCTCGGTCATGGTTCCTGGAAGCATAGCAGAAAACCTAAGAGGGCCAGGGGTGGCGGGGAAAAGCTTGTTTTATGCCGAGACCAGCACATCCGCTTTGCTCGCCAGGGCCTCGAGCCTGGGAAAGCGAGCTAGGCTCGCCTGACGAGGCAGGTACCCTGCGTGAGAAACAAGGCGGAAGGCACGTTAGGCAGGGAGAGTTATCATGCCTGTTCCTGCATGCCGGCGAGATAAAATTGACTTGGCCAGCCTACGCTGCGTGTAAGTGTCTGCATGTCTCTGCTGAGACGTTGAGACTCTCTAAAACCCACTAGTAAAGTTTTAATATGTATAGCCCTGAGTGGTATGGATGAGAAAATAAATTTTGATGAGGTACTCTAGCTTATTGGATGGCAAAAATATTTTAAGAAATAAAAGTTTAAAAATTGAGCCAATAAATTACTGATTTTCGGCTCAACTAATTACACGGCTGCACTTCCGCCTAGCGGCGTGATGCAGTTATCAAATATAGCCTACGGCTGTTATAACTGCAGCCAAGAATAGGTAAAACATGAAAATAATTAACAATCAAAAGAAAACATTGTGTGAAAATATTATACATAAAATATCTGCTGTGAAAGATTATTAGAAATAACAGAAATAAAATTACAACGATCACAGAAATAGGAAATCAGGTTAGGTTTGAAGGTATTATGGTCAGTCCAATGTTTATATATGCTAGGCTGTAGCAAGACAGTTCTGTAGTTCTATTGTCAAGTAGTTCATTCGGGACGTAACTTATACAGTAGTATTAAACAACATAATAGTGTTAAAAATAAATACATAAATAATAATAATAAACTTAATAAATGGTTTATATATCTGTACGCCGTACAGCGTAACCGTACAATGTTTTTGGATTGTTTGCAAATATTATAAATAAGACACAATTATAAAAGATTTAAAAATTAATACCAAAAGCAAATGGGTTTCCCGTTTGCCGTGATAGCTGAAGTATTAGAAATTTACTTTATTTCTTTGATCAAATGAAAGTCCGTTCTGTAATAGAAAAAAAACAAAGACAATGTGGATTTAGAACGTAGTGCATTATACAAGTCTCGATGTTTTAATCAAAAACAATAGCAGTAAGTAAAAAAGTAACTTTGTTATGTAGGCTATAAATGGCATATTTATAAAACCAAAACGTCTTCAAACATTTACGAAAAAAAATTATATAGTCATTTTACAGCCCTCAAATGTGGTCACAGGAAATCAAACTAAAGAAACTTTTAGAAAATACGGAGTGATCGAAGTTAAAAAATAAATGAACCCAAGCACTCAGCCTGTTTTTCAATTGGTAAAATAAAAACTTCGCACCTGGAGAGACGCGTAGGTGGTTTGCAGGTGTGCGAATTTTAATTAAAGCACTCGAAAAAAGCCTTGTTTCCATTACAGTAATTGAAATGTAACGTCGTTAAACAATCCCGTGGCAGAGCAATCAAGTAAAAAGCCGGGGCGAAATAATTTGCTCCAATGATTCAGCAACAGGATACGAGAGGAAATAAAATGAACTGGTGTTAATTAAGCGTAGAAAACTGCGAGCGGTGGGGGAAATACCGCTTGAACCAGCACAATAATTCACTCACTCGCGTCTGGTGGGGGTTGGTTTAATCGCTGATACACACGCTGTCAATACAATCAAGGGGAAAGCTAAATGCGTTACCCGAGTTGAAAGTACTGTCAGATCTGGGGGATGATGAGAGTGAAAATTTTCAGCTCCAAAACTGTTGCAAGATTGTGTATTCGGGATTTAACGTTATGTGTTTATGCTAAGTTTTAACTAAGTTTAGAGTAATTTCATATTTTACACAAATAATTAGCATGCAAATGAACTAAACTTATAGAAACAAATAGTTTTCTCCCATATTTAAACGTTTATTTTTAGTTAATGTTTTGAAACTTGGACAAGCTTCTACATCATAAGTCCTTAAAATATGCTTTACGTTCCGCAGAAAACTATTCCATTCTCGTTTGAAGAACTTAAGCGTATAAAAATATTTTATTAAATGTGGAAAATTCTCCTTAAACCTAAATAATTTAGCCTTAATATCCATGTGACCAAATAAATTTGCAGCGAAGTATGATGATTTTAAAACAAACAGATTCGGTTTTAAAACACTTTAACATTAAAGTCATTGAGAAATACATTATTTTATAAGGAGCAGGAGAAAAAAACACCTTTAAGTACATTTATATAAATTCTTTTAGTGATAAATGAGCCAGTCATAATTGCCATGTCATACGTTATTAATTTTGAAATTTGGACCCAAGTTCAGATTTCTTATCCTTAGGGATTGTTATGTTCAGAATGACAGTGGGAACATTCATGAATTCCATTTTTTTTACTGGGAGCAGCACAATATTCCTACCCAAAAGAACACGTTTTCTATTCAGAATTTAAGTAGCACAATTCAGAGTTTGTGTTCGCTTACGTTATTTCCAGTTTTACGGTGTCATATTTATAAAACAGTAATATGTAAATAACATTCGCTCCCATATCTTTAGTTATAACTGTGTTCGTATTAGGATTTTTTTTATTTCTTCGTTTAATAGGTTATTCTCTGCCATCGATACTCCTGCAGATTACTCATAAATTCTATTTTTTAGGGTGTACAAAATCTACAAAATAATGATGTTAATGAAATCATCTAACTCACTGTCTTCGGAAATATGGAAAACTTGTGTGTATGAACTGTGCCCTAAGGAGTCATCACATTTAGAATTTGACCTCAGCTGAAGCAGGTGCAGGTCCTAAAATAGCCTCTTAGCTGCTTTAACTTCTTTTCAGGGATTCTCCTTAAGTGACGTCATATTGATGACTAGATAATTTTGATTCACCAAAACAGCTAAAGCATGTTCAGCTGACATCAGTTGTTGCTGTTACAATCAGTTCTTATTTGCTATTCTATATTTCTTTGCACGCTCCAGACTTTCTATAAAATTTTACAGGATTTTTGAGGCCTGTGATTGTCTTTCACGTCGTAAGATCATTTAGTAGGGCATAAATTAAAATTGAAACAGCAGTGTAATAAATCTTTTTTTTTCTGCCGTTCTGTTCGTCCAGAACTCTATTTTTCTTCAACAAATATATATTGAATAATTTGCAGTATCCAGCGAATCCTTATTACTAGCTTGAAAATTTTTACTTTTTCTGCATGCCATCATTTAACAATATTTATGTTGTCACCTAGAGCAAGACACGTTTTTATTCAAGCTCCTGCAAATCTTTCCATCATATGTTGTTCCATTATACACTTATTCCGTTATGAAACTAAACTTTTCATCAAATTCACCGTTCCGAGAAATTCTCGCGATTTCTCTTCTCATACTTACAATATTTAACCTCATATCTGAAATAAACTAAAAATATTTAAGTCTCAAATGATTTCCATTTAGTGCTTGTCTAATCATTTAACGAAAGAAGAATCAAAAATTAGCAATAAAATTAATAAACCTAAAATTTGTAACTTAAATCACTTTAGTAAACAAAAATCTTATGTACTTGGACTCTTGACTCTTGGACTTACGTGGAACATAATTAATAAGCTCTTTTTCTTTACACACTAGCATAAAACGTTTTCGCCTCTTGCTTGTATATTTGTATCCATCATGCCATAAGGTTTTGATTAATTATTATCATATTAACACTCCATACCTAACCTTGAAGAATCCAGGGCAGAATGTTTAAATTATATAATCATTGCGAGTGAAGCGCATCAGAGGCTTGAGTTCTGACTGTGGTCTTGGCTGACAAGTCGCTTCAACGGGGAAGCTGGTCGGAAGCGGGGAAGTCCAGGTGCCGCGACAAGCTACGACACGTTTGTACACGTCACGTCCTGTCTTCTACCGCCTGAGAGTTCATCTCCAACTCTATATTTCATTTTCCTTACATATCCGCCAGGTTTTATGTCCCACTGAGCCTCTGGTTTGCTGGCGTGATTCCCGAGGCAGTCGGTTTCGTATTCTTATGTCGAACGAGTTTCGTACATCTGCTCACTATGTTTGAATTAGAAATATTATTTTGTGAAATTTAAAAATGGCTGGCATTACATTCAATACCAAACTTCGCGCGCACAGCAATGTAAATGTTAAAAAAAAATTTTGGACAATAATTAGCATAGGTCATGTGCGAAACACGGCATGACTTGCAGTCGACGATGTGTGCTTACTGTAGAACACGTGTTATCGACTAAGCTCGCTGAAAGTATTCGTGCATTAGTTTAAAATAAAAATTGGTGAAATATTTTCTAATACTACAAAATTATGGGTTGTCAGTATTTTATCTATACACACAAGATAAAGGCGAATGTTAAATTATACTTTGGGTGAGGATCTAGGGGATAGGGAGACAAATAAATGTACAAACTTAAACATGGAGCTTAAAACTCGTGTTAAAAATCGAATTATTTTCTAAATATTTAAAATAATTAAAAAATACTGTAGCAATTATAATAGAACAAAGTGAAGAAATTATTCTTCGCGGCAATGAAGAAAATGTCAAAAATGTGTTTAAGTAAACGGTCTGCTAACACGAGGAGCCTGCTCATGTGATCATGGTAATACAAGTCAGCAGTTAAATATTTTTGTGACATAACACTGCGTTCTAATTTAATACGTCATAATTTTTCAATCCATTTACCAATTTTTTAACTGACAACCTATTATCGTTTTATTAATCGAATTTAAATCATAAAGAACTATGTTACATCTTTATCATGAGGGTTTTGACTGTGTATCTTTAAGTTAAAAAAAATCCTTTTTACTAGTAAGTTTTATCAAAAATTGAAATTTGGAATTACTAAAAATGCAGTTAATTAATCCTTTACGTGGTTCTTTTCATAGCCTAAAGTATGGTGACCAAATGTTATATAACATTAACTGGACTAATTGCAACCAACAACGACTAACCATTTTCTTAAGCCATAGATTTTTTTCTTAACAAAGCACAGATAGGCAACATATTTGGACAGCATCCAGTAAATGACTAGCCCCTTGTTGTATACACGGCGTTCCGCAAGTTTCATTCACACCACAGTATCTTTTTAATCAGTGTATTTTTGTCCTGTAACCCCCACGTTTTGTATACTAGTGTATTTGAGGGTTCAGCGTTACTACTAGTGAAAATAATAACTGTAACTAAGGTGTTTCATGAACGTATCCTCATTGCATTATTGAACGTAACGTTCGTGGAATTTTCTTATTCAACATTTTTTCCTGGCTTTTCTGTACCAGAAGATAATAATTTATACTAATTTTGTACCTTAAATGAAGAGTAAAATTTTGTTTGTGTAAGAAGTATCCATTTGCGCCTGCATTTCCTGGCAAGCCGGCAAATTGTACGTTAGTGCGTTAGGTTTTTTTCCTTGAATACGATATATGTGTATTTTAAATGTTGTATATATTGCTTGGTAATATAGTTATCGTATGTAAATAATTTTCTTCTATACATATTTTTTTACAACAATTCAATACATTGTTTGTAAAATTTTTATTTTAATCAGAAGACATTACACCAAAAAAAATAAACTTTACTTTATAGTAATAAAAATTAATTTAGTAAGTCAAAATAGACAATTTAAAAGGTTGCTAAAATTATATATTTGTTAAGCCAGTTACCTAAATAAGTCCTAAATTATTGTGCAAAATAAAATTTTACTCTTTAAAAATGATTTAAAGGCAATCTGTAACGTAAGGGGAAAATAGTCGAGTTAGTTCATAGCGCTGACCATTCCTCTGTTCACTGAGCAAGCAAACAACATAATAGTCACTTAAACTTGTTTCCTTTTTCACTACACAGAAAAAGATATTTTTTTTGTACTTTTACAAATGATTCCCTTAGAAACCAGTTGACAAGAAGTAGAAAAAAAAAGATATTGTAAATTCGTACAACACATGGTTATTTTTGCATAAATTAAATACGTTTTTCGAGATAATATAAGGTATGTCTTACGAAAATTGCCACATATATTTAAAATTTTAATTGCTGTTTAAGCACAATCATACTTATAACGTGAGCAGTTAATACTGGCACGCAATTCAGGGAAAGTTTTACAAGTAACTATAACTATTGGAGGTACTGGGATAACAAAAAGAATAAATACCCTGGTGAGAATCCTATTTTGAAGTGACAAAAGTTGTTTTTCGTGTAAATGTACAAAAATGTACAAATGTACGAATGTAATATAATTTTACAAGAATATTTCTGTTTCGTTTCCAAAAAAAAAAAAAAAAATAACACGTTGTAAGCTGGACGCCGCTGTCGCGACACAGCCGCGAGCGCAGACACAGTTCCTTGAGGGTGGTGGACTCGCGACTCCACTACTGCTTGTCGACGGCTGCGCCATTCTTGGCGGGCGTCCTAATTGCAGTGGCGAGGGCGGCGGGGTGGCTGGTGGGGGGGATCGAAGCACTTGTTGTGCGGGGCCCCTAGGGGGGGGGGGGAGGGTCGGCAGATTAATTTGACCCGCTGCCAAGAACACGGGGTGGAGGACAGGCCGAGCGCCCTGTCCGGCACGCCGGTGTGGGAGGGGGGAGAATTTTTTTTACACCCCGGGGGGTTTCCGGCCCTGCCTCGGGGGGAACGACGCCCTGCGAGAAATGTGTTTTCTTGCGCGTGGCAGCGCCGGGCCGCCGACAGATGGGCTGCCACCAGCTCCCTCAGGGCTCGGCCGAGCGGACCGCTCTCTCTGTCGGAGTTGACGACGAGGAGCATGTGTAAACGTCAGTTCACTCTCGTTTAACGTCTTTCTACTAGCGTCAACACGACAAAAAAAAAATCCAAAGTCACTCAAAAATAATTTGCCACTTATTGCCGCGACCAGTCACTCAGAAATTATTTAAAAGATTTGGAAAAATCAGTCAATCCGTAGAAAAAAAACCAGGTCAAATTTTATGTCTGTCATTTGTGGATTAGAGCGTATTTTATATATATATATATATCTTGGTATAAAATCTAATCTAAATATAGTGCAAGCTAATTTTCTTTTGTAGCAACTTGATTTTCTAAATATTTTTGTAAAGCGTTACTAACCCAAATTATTTCAAAGCAATAATATTTATACAGTCACAAAATCGCGGTGGTGTAGATCTTCGTTCGATCACAAAAAATACAATTTCTCATTGTTCCATATAAAAAATGTTTTTTTTTTTTTTTTTTTTTTTTAGTTTACAATAAAATTATGGTTCTTCTCCAACCTTAAAGGCGTAAACCATACTTTGGATGCACTTTATACCATAAGTCGTTTTGAGATAATTAACTTATTTGGTCGAGATGAACCTGCAACTGAAGATTGTCGGTCGAATTCAGCCTCTAGCTATTGTATAAAATACAATAATGGCCTGGGATATGTATTAAAGTTAAAATAGAAATTAATTGAAGGAATAAAAAGGATTAAATTTCTTAAATATTGTATTTTAAATGCAGTAATATATTAAAAAAAATTACAATTATTGTCTGTCGTTGGGTCTCGAATTCGAGATTATTTGCTTCAGATACCGCGCAATTAACAAATGAGATAAGCTAACGACAATTTATATCAGCAAGAATTTTTTTCATTAATAGTGTAATCCTTAGATTATAACAAAATTTTTATTTTGCCATTTTTTTGTAACTAGTAATGTTTATAAACTATATTAAGAAAAGTTTTGCTATCACAAATATTTCCTTGGTACAGCGGTATGCTTGGTACGTCCCCAGATGATCATGATAGCGAATATATACAAGTTAATGCGTTCACACGCAGTCGGCTTCTGGGTATAGCAGCAACGCGCATGCGCATTAGACTAAAATGTGTTTAACTTGCGCGGCATGATGCGCGCGCAGATCCTTGCATTTTCGGTACATAATGAAATTTCACCTTCAAAACACCTAAATTAGTTTAATTTAAAAAAATTAAATGTGAACGAGTCTTTAAATACTCGTCAGATATTGTAACGGGTATTTGTGTACCCCCGTTTCCCACGAGTTGCAAGCCCCTGTGCGACTTGTGATACCACCCGCGACGCAAGCCACGCGCGGGCTGTTTAGATGCAGCGGCGTTCAGCTCGGTCGGAGTCGGGGGACTTCGGAGTCGCTCGGATTTTATAACATGTGGCTGGAAACACGACCCGAGGAAGGAGTGTTACCAGGTAAATCTGGATGTTTCTGAGACTTTACAGAAGCAGTCCACTGGGGTGTAAGTACCCCCTCACGACTGCCCGGAGGAAGGAGAAGTGGGGGAGGAGCCGATCAGAAGTGAGCAGCGTGAACGATGTCATCGCCGCCGGGACTACATCGTCAAGAAGGCGGCCGCTGTCAACTCCCCGTCAAAGCTTCGGCCATCAGGACTTGTGTTTGGTGAGCCGCCTGTTTGTTGGATTGCTACATGTTGAACTTAAACTAGTCGTGATTCATTTGGAAATCGAATTAATAGAATTAGGAAGTCAAAGCTACGTCAGCACGAGTGGTATTTAGACTTTCTGGACGAGTAAAGATGAACTACATAATCATCCGGTATAGTATAGAGAATAGAGAACCTTTTTTAAGTATCCGGTATAGTATAGAGTAAGAGAAACTGCATATGTATCCGGTATAGTATAGAGTATAGAGAAACTACATAAGTATCTGGTATAGTATAGAGTATATAGAAACTACACAAGTATCCGGTATATTATAGAGTAGAGAGAAACTACAAAAGCATCCGGTATTGGCGGAAGTCAAGTTTTAGCTGCACATCGAGGTCCCGACAGGCTAAGGTGACAAAAACCCGAGTAAGACTTAGTTTATGTTTGCGGGATTAGATATACCTCACATGACTTTCTTCGGAAGAGAAGTTAAACCATCTCCAGACTATGAAGAGTTGAAGTAACGGCCAGTTGGTAAACACTTGAAGTAGATTAGCAGTTAAGGGACCGGCAGCAGTAGTGTCTGAGGCAGACGATAGCCTGTGTGTCCACGCAAGAACCAAGCGGACATTACCAACGAGATACAGAGATCCTGAGTCGCCGCTCGTGCAGACAACCAAGTGGCGCACCTGGAGGCAACACGACCGGGAACATCTACTCAGTGCATCTACTCGGTGGTCTACCAGCTTTCCACAGGCCGATGTCGAGGAGCCAGCGTGGTTTGGACGCCTGGACAGCCCCGGGAGTTCCCAACAGCAGAAACCGCGAGTCTCATGGCTCGACTAGACGACCAGCTTCAGTCGAGGCGATTATCGACTTCATTGGAGAACATAGATGCGGCTGGAGGCAAAATTTATACACACTATAAAACTTTAATTTATTTTCCACTCACTTTGGCAGTGGCTTTAAATCAGACGGTTATTGTAAATAATTATATAATAATATTTTCTTCTAGACAATATAGTTTTAAAACGGTTTATTTTATATTCATTGGGCTAAAGTGTAACTCACAGAAGAAGCTTGGTCGATCGTAATATTTGCCTTGTTAAAATTTGTAATGTTTTATATACATTATTTAATCCTCGGTCTTGTAACTGAATTCCAAGCGGTCTTGTAAGGAAATTACTTCTAGGATACGTTTATAAACGTCTTTAAGACATGATTGACACAGTAGCCGAGTGGTCCCTTCTACCGGGCACTCAGTCAAAAATCTGAATCACAGAACCATACAATCCCGGGAGACAATTCACGTCATAGTAAGTCGCACACCAAGGGTCCATTGGATGCGAACTTGGAGAATTATTGCGGACATAAACATTTCTTCGGATTTACGATCGACAGCGTACAGTTTCAACAATAATCTCACAGCCACTGCTATGCGGAAATTCAGGATACATCTAACAGACGACCCTACATGCGCGCTCTGTGGTAGTATTGATACAGCATTGCACAGGATAAGTAACTGCACGTATGCGCGGTGCCGATATGGCACTGGTGTCGCACAAGAGTGCGACGACTTATCAACGATGGACAAGGTTACGTCAGCGACGAGCGTCTCATACACTGCGACTTCTTCGTGTTCACGTCAGTGAAGAGAAGAGCGGCGGCGTGGTTCGTCCTGCAAGCTGTACACTTCCTGAAGGACGTCCCAGGGGCGGTGACTCTGCGAGTCCTGCGACAGGAGCGGTGGAACATGGCCCGCCGCGGCACGCTCCGAACATGGTTGGGAACATTCTTATTTTCGTTTTCAAAGAACACAGTTCTTACTGGCTTGACTACAAAATTAACTGACAAAAATAAAAGTGTATTTGTATATTTCTGTGGATCTGTTTCACTTTATATATTTAATTTATTACCAAGGAACTCAGTTGCATTGCCATTTAATTTTATAGACTGTGCATACATTTTTGGACTGAAAGTATTTAAGTTTTGATGTGTTTGTTTTTAACTTGTTTAAACAATCGTTGTTATTTTTTTAACACAGGAAAAGCATGTTATATGTAGTCAAACATGTAATTGATTAATCTTTACATTTGTGTTTGTATGCATTACATGTAACTAAATATAATAAATAAATAAGTTGTAAAAAAAAAGGCCAAAACACTGAGCTGGTAATCTGAATGTCGTGGGTTCGAATCCGCTTCTTTTTTTAAATATTTTAAGGAAGCACCATTACAACCATCATAGAACGATTTTTGCAGTAGAAGTAGCCAATGCCGAGAAAACATATAAAACCATGACTATCCACGATGGTATGCACCCATAAGGAAACACTTGCAAAACTGCGAACCACTGTGCAGAATTGCAGGTGGAAAAAGACGAATGTTACCTAAGATTGTCGACGAGGTCCCGATCATGAGCATCCAGCGACAGAAACGTCCGAACATGCTTGAATCCTGACGATTGGCAAGCCACCACCCAAATCGTAGTTTAATAATAAATACATTGCGCCAGACTCAGCCATTATATTCTATTATAAATATGATGCTGTCAAACTCTGCTGCCTTCTCCCTTGCTTCAGAATGAAGACCTTTTGTTTTTCTTCCGATTAACAGTGAAGAGTTACATCTAACCTCGGTATCGAGCAAAGTCACGTGTTCTCATGTTGCAAATACACTTATAATACGGAACTGGGACAAAAAATTAACGCAGATTTCTATAAAATAACACCGAGCGTGATAAATATACGCAAACTGTGTTTTTAAATATTTCTTGATGATAATCACATTTATTTTTCGCACACGTCACTAGAACTCGCTGCCAGAGCAGATTTTTCAACTGATTCTTTTGATTAGCAGATAAAATTTTCAAACTAAATAATTTTACGGCTCCGATTAATGTGAAAATACTGGACAAAATATTAAACACGGGATTTGAATCTGATTTTCGACAAGGAATTTGATTAAAATACAGCTCATATTGTTAAAATTACTTAAATAATTAATACGATAAACTTTTCTTTCGTCTTTGTAAACTTTGGTTCACGCCATCCGCCACAGATTGCAGCACTGTGAGAAGTATAATAATGGGGCTCCAGCGTAGGCTTCAGTCTAAGGCACGAGTGCTGTTCAATGATCCTGTCATTTTTTTTAAATTATGAAGTCATGGCAGCCATTTTTGTGATTTTTTTTATTTCTCAAAATTTCTCAAAAATTACTCAAAATTTCCTATTTCAATTGACAAATCCCCATTTCTAGGAACATTTACCCATTTTAATCCTTAAAAAAGGCGACGGCTCAAAATGTACTAAATACAACTTAAGAGAACTTAAAAATTAAATCCGTTATGTCTGGATCATGTATGTGATATCGAATTTTGACCTTGAATTTGACATTTGACCATGACATATGAGCTATAAATTTGAACTTGACCTTTGACATAGACTTTTGAGCTTAACCTTGACCCCGACGGCCATCTTGGATTCTGACATCCTGGATTTATTAATCTTAAAATAGAATACCCCACTCCATAATATTTTCACTTTTTATTTAAAAAGTTAAATAACTAAATATTGATAATATTACACTTATGTCTTAAAGTACTCGGTTCAAACCCGGTGAGGGCCAAAACATATGGTAATATACTTCCTCCAGGGAAGCCAGCGGCAGACTGACTCCCGTCACTAACACCAAGACAGATATTACATCAGCCAGTGGGAAGTCAGGGTGGTCAATTTGATTCGTCGTACTGTTTTCCTCTGCCTAGAATGCACTACTGACATATTAGTTTTAAATTTTACACAATAGAGAGGAATAATTATTTATTGCCAGTGCACCTGTCATTTTGTCAACTGTCTTGGCCCTCATCTTCGAAATTTCTAATTATTTACCTATATATTCGAGAAAAATTCCAAAAATAATTAAAAGAATTCACTCATTATTTTACTGATTGATTCAATTTATTTCAGTAATTGGTTCGATCCTTGGTAAATGTAAAGAATGTACTTTAATTAAAAATGCCATCAAAGTGACAGGTTAAAGAAAAAAACAAAATTACAAACAAGAAATATTATGTAAAATCTTCTCTTTTACAAGTACACAGATATGAGTAAATAATAAATGTTATTCCCTCAGTGAGCTGAGTCCACGTGTTCTCAGTTGCTTTTGTTGCATGTAATTCTTATTCTTGTCAACAGTTGTCGATACTTGCTGTGTTGTACAGGCAGTCTCTCTACATGTGGGATGCGGGTTGTTTAATAACGATCGTGAGTGTAATATTTCCATTTAATGCTATTTCCATCGCATTGCCGAAATTACACCCGCCAAATTCCGTATCCCGCAAGCTAAGATGTAAGATATAAAATCGACACTCGAGTGCATATGAGAGCACGTCGCGGTGCGATGGTCATGCGAGCTGCGGGAACGTGCTTGTGTTGGGAGGGGGGAAGTCAAATGGGGGAGGGAGGGCCGGCGACAGTTCTAATCTCGGCGGAACTGGTCCGGATGCGCGGCGCGAGCCAAGACGCCGCGAGCAGAAATAGACGCGCGGGTTGAATGGGGCAGGTGGCGGCGTGAATGGAAGTGCGACCAGCGAGCTGGACGGGAGCCCAGTTGCGACCCTCCTGCTCCAGGCGTCGCTGGAGACCGCAGGTGGGGGTAGCCGTGGCCAAATTTACTGCCTCAAGGAATCCCGAAAGGAAAAAATACCACATGCAGAGGCATTTTGAACAAGAAAAATTTGAAGTCAGTTATATTTAACATCCGGCCTATAGTTAGCTCATACATCCAAAGCTTCTTAGACCTTCTCTCTATGTAGCGAACCAAAAATCTTAATTCGAGGGGTTTATCACTTCGTTTAGTGTAATAACTATTCCAAATGTTTATTTAAAATGTTTGGCAGGGTGCATATAATAAATAATGCAATTTTTTGGTAATATCTCATTTCAATGTCATTGCTATTTTAAAAGACCGCATCATTAAATAACTAGCAATGTTTAACTTTTCTGTCCACAACAAAAGTCGAACGAAAGCCAGGTGTTATGGTCTATCAGAACACAAAACTTAAACGAGAAAAATTAGAAGAACATGTATGATGGGAATCAAGGTCTCATTAGGACGTTTTTCTCACAAATGTTCATACCGTAGAAGTGCCGTTGAAACTAATAATTGGAAAACTATGACATCTTGAGTTCAGTTTCTGCAACGAACGAGAACTAAAAGGAAATACGAGTGTACAGTGAAAGGGTTTATCGGTTAAACACGACTTGCTCAGAACAAAGATACACTCAGTTCAATGTAATGTTGTAATTTTTTTGGCAGGTACATCAGCTAACATTCAGATTTGTTACTGGAATATTCTAACGTTTTAAAAGAAAACACATATTCATGCACCACCAGACTATCTGATTATTGTTCCTTACACAAGAATATTTAGCTGTCAAAGTTTAAATAGTACTTGCAGCTCCCTTAAGCGTCACGTTGACTCGAACCGACTATAGGCATACGAAGAAAAACAACTTTTGAAAATTTTCCTCCTTCAATTTTTAACTGTTTTACATACCATTATTTTACTATTTGATGCTTGGATTTTTAAATTAAAGTAATTTACCAAACTTCAGACTTACCTTGTAATTTTTTAGTTTGTTTTTAAATTTATAACTATTTTATATAAATTAAAATCAATACATATTTTATTATCTCGCATAGAGCAGATAAAGTAGCGTATGGTAATATCAGCCATGATCTTGCCAAACTTCAGACTCACTTTGCCATTTACGAAGTAACCCTTCATGGGAACATTGGGTTAGTTTAGCAGCCAGCTGTGCCTGCACGAATTTTAACACTGATTCCTGACATGTTTCGACCGTTAAGTTTTAATAAAACGGATTGAAAAAATTTCTTAAAGTAACACTTTCCTCCATGACTGTAATGTAATAATCGCTGACTTTCACTGTGTCTGTGGACACTCGGAGCTGTTGTCGTTTTGTATGTACAGTTTTAACTGCGCAGCTGGATCGTATCACAAAACGTTGCGTGCAGAACGGCCACCAAGCCTCTGAGGGAACAACCGCGAGGAGCAAAATCTGATGAAACAAACCAACCAGGTAATTTGTAAACGCATTACTACTTATGTCTTATGCATTTACCGTTTGAAGTTTGTAGGAGTTTGTAGGTGGCGAGGCGCTCAGCCATCCGTGAAGAGGGCTTTCTGATAGTAAGAATGATTACTTAAATGACGTTTTTGAGGCATTCGATACTCCTGAAAATAACTTTTGCATTTCAATGAAAATCTCACATTCCTAACATAACATACAAATATGTAGAACTAGCTAAACCCGGCCACGCTTTGCTGTGGCACAGTTTAATATTAATTCATTGTTTAATTTAATATTTTACTGTGCATGGCTGTGGAATGTAATAGAAGAAATAAAAATGTGTTTAGCTTAAATATTTTTATTGTAAAGCTAATGGAAGGACTACATTCCTTGTTTTCCCATTTTTTGCATAAACATATAGATCAGATGGTTTACCGACTCTGGAGCACCCGACATATAACTGTCCATGAGAGAAGCATTCATTTTCTAAATTCAAACCGCACACTTGCAAAGATTGTCCTTGTGCTTTATTGATGGTCATAGCGAACGCAAGGCGTATTGGAAATTGAAGTCGTTTGAACTCGAACGCCATATCTGTCGGAATAAGTGGCATTCGTGGAAGTAATACGTCTTCACCTTTATGAAGTCCAATCAAAATTGTTGCTTCAATAAGATTATCCATTAATTTTTTAACTACTAATCGTGTACCATTACATAATTTAGGCTGACAGATATTTCGAAGCAATATAATTGGCACACCAATTTTCAAATTCAAAATATGTGGTGGTAATCCTGGAACATCGAGTGAATTGAGAAATTCCGTTGGAAAGTTCACTGCTTCATTTTGGTGCACTACTGAATCAATAGATTTGTATGTCATTGTTTCACCTTCGATTCTGTTTATAATACTATTGTTCATATCGTGTACGTCAACATTTTTAGCCGCTAGAATGGCTCTTTCGCTCAACCATGCATGATTTTTGAATTTTGTTTCGATGTTTTGGAATACCTTGTCTACTAATTCCTCTTTTGAATCTACGATGTTGCATAAATCAGATGATAAGCTGATTTTTCCTGTTTCTGGATTTGTAGGTACAGTGCCGTTACCAACTTCAATTAATTGTCTTGAAAATATGACTGCTGTTGGATCGTTCTGAAGTTTAACTCGCATATTCGTGGTTAAATGCATTTTTTTTACTGTGCTCCAAAAATTTGAATATTTTTTAATTTAAACGTATTTTTATCAATAGAGTCGAAAGAATATACTTTCAAATTAAATAAAGTTTTTTATTCTTTCTTGAAATATATATATATATATATATATATATATATATATATACATATTTGTGTAAATTATAGTCGTCAAGGCACAATGGTCGAGTAGCCTGATGTGCTTGAACTTCGAAAATATGGTACAGCATCGTCGAGCGTGGTCACAACTAAGTTGGGTGACCATGATATTTAGTTATAGAAACTTTTTTTTCCGACTTTTCCGGTGGATTTTCCCAAACTTTTATTTCATATAAACACTCTTCTGTTAAGATGCAATGTTCTGTAAAAATTTCAATCCAAACCATCGTATACTTTCCGAGTTTTGCGGCCAAATACATACGGAAGCTAAATTTTTATATATATAGATAAGTTTGTTATAACCCATCCCGGAAAAAAATATTTTATTGATAAAAATAAAGTCTCGATATTTAATACTAAGTAAATATATTAAATTAATTTACATTTCTGAAATTATATATTTTTAAAGATTTATTGTGAATATTTATATTTTATTCTCAGCTTACTGTATCACTGCTGTTAACAATAGTTAAATTTTATTCACTACTGAGTAGTTGTATTAGGTTTATCAAAATTTTATGTTAAAGATACTACTTAAAGAGACTATAGGATGAAACGACTTTGCTTTTTTGTGATTCCAATAAATTTAATATTGTAAAAAAATAGGAAATATAATGTAAAAATATTTTTTTTAAATATAGGTATTTTTGAAGATAACATTTTGATGCGTTTACTGATGATAAGTTGAAATAAGGATTTAATTCTTCATGGAACATAACGTATTGTGTATACTTGACTCCGGAAGTAAATATATAAAAATATGATTTACTAGCAATAAACGCAGATTTTGCCATTGTGGGGTTAACTTGAATGAAATCATGCACCGCGGTTACTCTCATGTGTACAGCCAGCACCGATGGAACACTGCTCGGAATATTCAATCAATAGCGTCAAGGAAATCATGTGAAGCGAATCGATTCACTCGATTAATCGACCCGCGATCGATAGGGTGCGCTCAATTTCCGGAGCAGTGTAGGAGGCGCAGTTACTTGCTGCACCGGACGATGTTCTTGTTAGGGGTGTGATGAGTGGGGGGTGGAGGAGGGGAGGGTTGATGAGGAGTGGAAGGGGTGGGGGCGCGCGCAGTAATTAGAACAGCGACACGTCGGCTGCAGGACAAACAGCCCCTCCCTCCCCCCACCAGGCGACACTTGCGCGACACTCGACCGGCTGGCGGAGTTATGGGCCGGTGGAGGGGGGCATACATCAGTGGCAACACGCGCCCTCGAGGAGGGCGTGGGGCAGTTTGGCAACACTGCAAAACCACGCGCCGGCCGCCGCTGAAACCCCGCACCATCAGCCGCGGGGGCTTGGCGAGTTTTTCCCCCTCCGAGGTCTTGCAGCGATGAACATGAACTCAGCATGAACTGCATTCACCAGCACCGCTAAGTGGTACAAAATTATTCAATTAATACTCTTTATACGTTCTGTAACTGATTCATTAAATTTGTAATTATGATTAAATACAACTTTTTGTACGTTAAACCATTGCAGTTTGGCACAGCTTGTCATGGAATAAAAATTCTAGAATACAAAATAAGAAATTAAAATTAAAATATAAACCCATAGAGAAGTAGCCTAAATCAACTGATGTCGAACAGATGGACACAGCAATGAACCTAATGAGGTATTATGGACCACACAACGACGACAGCACAGACGAACACATTAAAACTTAAAATATCAGTGGGCACCGTAATTCCATTAAAGGAATTTAGTCATGAAGAAATAACAGTACAGGCGAACACAGTGAGCTAACGACGAGACAGTTTCAATAGAAGAGTAAATACAGACAACAAACATTGACCACGCAACAAACATACGAACGTAGCGATGAAAATAAACAGGTATTATGGACAACTCGACGGCAGCGCCGATGAACACAGTAGTTTTCCTATTACAATACGGTTGGGAAGTTTCTGGAAGTATACATATGTTCCCGTCATCAGCCACAAACAAACTGATATTGATATTGATACTTAAGAACACTGATGAGTCAGGACAGATTATGTTTAATCATGGGACACAAACTGGGTTTTTATTCATTAGACGTTATATTTTTTACTCGGAGGAGCCCCCCCCCCCCCAAACACTATGACTCACCCCCCCCCCCCCCAACCTAATGATGCGGCCCCCCCCCCCACGAAATTTTTATGCCATTTTCTCAATGATTTACTCAATTATTTTATAATATTATACTTTTTTAGTATTATATTTTATCACATTTTGCATTAATTAAAACTGATTTTCTAATAATAATAATAATTTTGGTCATATCAGGTAATATTTCCATCCTGAACCGACAGATGCCAAACTGCTTTTGTTGAGGAAAGTGCAGGGTTGTCAATTTGATTTACAAGATCCCTTTCAATTATCAAAGCACCAGAAACGTATTTTCACATTAGAAGCTATAATTATGTAAATAATATATACATTTTTCTCGTCTTTTAACCACCCCCCCCCCCCCTGAAATTTTAATGACGCAGTCTGCGTCGTTACCCCCCCTTTGTGGGCACCCCTGTTTTACTTTATCATAATATTCACGCAACGTCATTTAAATATCATGTAAAGATGGCTTCAAAGTTCACAACCTATCAGCTACAAAAGTAACTTACTTCAAAATAATGAACAAACCAAAAAAATTAACATTTAAATGTTTAATATATATTAATATTTCTCATTTGCAAATTTGAGGTTTTGGAGTACTTACTTAAAAATATGAATAAACAAAGTATAACTTTTAATTTTCGAAATAGTCGAATACAAAATTCCACCCTCCTTTATGATACGTTCTTTAATTATTCTGTTAATAGCATGTCATAAATTTATCACAAACGAATTAAAAATTATTAACTTATTTTGAACAATATTGTCTTCTCTCTGTAGTGCCACCCCTCCTTTCTTATAGTTACTAGGAAGCCAAAGTTAAATGTAAAAATCTTTGCTAACATGTTCTAGAGTATTTATATTAAATATTCTCCCTAGTTTTCATGTTAAAATAAATTTTATTTGGTTTTAGGAACTTATGTGACAAAATAAACTGCAGCAAAAATAATTACAAATATTTTCGGATATTTATAGGGCTTAAATTTTAATATTAAACAATTTACGAAAATTTACAAAGAAATGATTATTTATATTAAAACCATTAAGGTAAAAATACTGTCGAATGAAGTGATCAATAAATAAACATTAAAAATTAAATTTATATATTTTTGGCACCTATAAACACAGATTAAAAAAGGTTTGTATATTTGTAATTGCATTTATGAATTCGTTCCAGAACTTCTGAACAGATATCAGTGAAATGGTTTTATGGTTATAAGGCTTTTGGCTAACTAACTAACGTTTCACCCTTAAAGGTGTATAAAGATTAAGTATGGTTTTACAAAACAAAATCTTATCTCCAGAATTTATAATGTGGAAAATAATATATAATATGTTAATATTAAAGAAACAAATATACGATAACCATTTTACCATCTTCCGAAATTTCACTATTAAGGGCCTAGAAAGGGTAAAACAGGATTTATGACTATAAATTTATATCAACGAATATGCTAAAGCAGTTGATAAAAACTTATTATTATAACGTGTATAAAAATTACATACTGTGATTTTTCCATTTGTGGAAACTTTCCCGCTATGTGAGTGAAATTGGGAACTACTTTTTTTAATTAAAAAAAAACGAAACCATGTAGGAGTGAAAAAGATTTAAGAAAATTACATACTTTAAAATATACCAAATATAAATTTAAAATGTATCAATTTTTGGTTGTTTTAGGGTTCTAGCAAAAAAGGCTATATCTCTGGAGCTAAGCAAAGGAAAGAAAAATTTTTCTGTTAAATAATAATCCCTTTTAAACATTTTCTAAAATTTCTTCTATAAGTGGTATAAGAGGTGTTATTTAAATGTTAAAAATAAACGTTTATGTATATTCTTTCACAACAAATAGGTGATTCGATACTTTTCATGACTTTTACACCAAATATAAAACTTATCTATGTCAGCAATTTTTGTTATTTTTGATAAGTAATTAGGTAAAAAAAGGCATGTTTTTATTAAATCCAAGTAAACAAAGGTATTTAATTAAGTACGAAATAATTAATTTAACATAAATGAATGAAATTTGGTTCATAAATGTTAAAAATGTTACCTCTGAGGTAGTAAGAATGGGTTCAGAGAAAAGTATAGGTTTTAAATGACAATGGATATCACCAAATCCTCTCAATCGCATGTTTGCACTTCCACATACATAAATTACATTGGAAATAAAGACAAGCCAGTATTTTTATTTACAGGATATATTTAGGCGTGTCTTATCGTATGTCATAACCTCGCAGAAAATTACTTTTTGAGCAATGGCATAGGCTAATTAAGTTTTAAGAGGTGACTTAAGGTGAGGATTTTTTTATATATAGTAAATCAACAAAGAAGGTGGGAGGAACAATTACTTACATAAGTATGTAGTCAAGGTAAGACCATGCCTATACAAGCGCACGCATACATTTTCCCGTTAGTTTTTTCAGAGATTATTCTTTAGACAATTCATAAATGTTTCCCTTGGCAGCAGGTCGTTACATAGAGGTAATAATTCCTCGGTATCGTTATCCTCATTTAGCAGTGCGCGCTTAGGTTCCAAGGTGACGGGTCGACCTCAAAAACTGACAGGAAGCGTGGATTTTATCCCCCAGTTGGAGCCTTTTTTTGATTTGAAAACCACAATCATGCTAGAAGCCATCTACATAGAACGTTGACTCATGCACAGCACTTCAGAGAACTACCTCAATTTAAAATATATATATATATGTATGCGATTGGCTGCTTTCCTGTGTATGAAATATATTGTTTACCTTAGTTTTGATAATATAAGGTTTCTTTCATTATATAAATACTAGCTGAACTCCAGGATTTCACCCGCGCTTTAACAGTTAGACTTAACTAAAAATAACTGTTAAATTATTTGAAATGCGTGGCGTGATCTGTTATAACTTTTAAATGTTTTACGGCCTATAGTAACCAACACTTTGCCACTTATACCTAGTAAGTTCAGAACATATTTATAACTTGCTAAGGAGTTTACGATTTATTTTTCACCACCTGATCAATACTCTCCTGTTCCTCACGAAGCGACGTTCCTTGCTGTCTGGCTATCTTCAAAGTTCAAGCATTTTGTGAGCTCTGCGAAAGTTTTAACTTGCGTTTGCGATTCAGGATACAAATAAATTCAAGTTACTAGTAAAATTTATCCATAATCTAAAACCATAATTGATAAATAACAAAATCACCTTAATCCAAAACACATGCAAAGTGAAATGTTTGAGAAAGAGATAATTTTTTTTAGTGCCGTTAGTTTGCTAGCCACTCTGAGTTCCACTAAGCGGACAGGTCTCATCAAGGAGAAGGATAGGAAGTTACTAGACCTTACTAAAGTATATGATCGTGTGGTGGAAATAAAGAAGTGACCCACAATTCATGTTTGTATGTTATCGTTCATAAAAATTAATTTACCAAAGTATTTACCCTTTACGCCTTTTTAGGGATGGAATATTATAGTAATATATGGCCTATATATTAATACAAGTTATGATATAGCTATAAGCCAAATCTTATCCAATCCGTCCAGCGGTTCGGACGTGATTCAGCAACAAACATACACACTTACTTAGAAATTTTCAGAATTATAATTAAATTTTAGTAAGTATATTTATACTGACAGTTGTTGAAACAGATTTATTCACAAATGTCTTAAAACATTTATACTTTATATGTGTTTTATATCTTGTTACTGTGTAACCATAAGGTGATCCATGGTTTTAGTAATTATTAGAAGACTGCTGCTATGACGAATTTGAATTCAATCTTTAACCTCGCCATCTCCATATTATTGCGCCCAATACATTGCGGAAATGTTACTTGATAACGTTTGATTATGGTCAGTAAGTCTGAATTAGAATATGCAGCGTTATAAACATGACTTTCAAGAAACAAGCTCAATTTAAACTACTTCCCCAACGAAAACATTATATTAACGAGACATTTTGAAACAAATGCGGTACTTGATAGATATAACCTCATATATACTGATATGACGTTATTAAAAGCTGGGATAATTAATTATTGCCACAATTTTTTCCAGCATGGAAGAAGGCTGAGTTCACTTCCGTGTATTATTGTACTGCATGAAATGTTCATTATATTGCATCTCCATGATTCCAAGGCTAGTCATTGCTCTTGCAACTGTATTCACGAGTTTTTAGTGCAGTTACACCTTAATTGTTTTGGTCGTTATTTTCATAAACTTTGTACCTTTATGTGCTTACTTCCGACTTATCGCTGTCAGTTTCATAGTTAAATGTTATTTCTTTTTGAACAAATAAACTGTTATTTGTTGAACGAAATTGTGTAAATTCCTTGGAAAGTATTATTTTTTGTAAGAGTTCACATATCCTTCATTAGGCACCTTGCTTCTTCAATGCTAATGTTCTATTGCAGTTTTCTATTAAATTAATTGGTAAATACTTGTACTAATCCCCGAGGTTGGTACAGGCCAATAGCTCCCTCGGGCACCGCTGGCGATCTCGCTAGGCGCGCGGCGCTGCTACGGGTGTGTTATTTCTCAAAGATCCAGTCAAGTCTGCTACTTCTCCAGGCTCCAGTAGGGTCTGCTTCTTCCCCAATTTCCTGTCGGGTCCGCTTATTCCAGGCTCGAGTCGGGTCTACTAATTCTCCAGGTTCTGTTAGGACCACAAATTCTCCAGTTTACAGTAATGTCCGCTACTACCTTAAGGTCCAGTATGGTCCACTACTTCTTAGTCTCCAATCTCCAGTTCATTAATCAAACGGGTGCGCTAAATCTAAAGAGTCTAGTCCAGTGTACTGATTCTCCAGGCTCCAGTCGGTTCTGGTAATTTTTACAACATACATCGGGTCCTTGCACATTCAGGCACCAGTTTGGTTAGCTACTTTTCCAGATTTCAATCCGGCCTGCTAGTTCTCCAAGCTCCAGTCGAGTAAGCTAACTCTCCAGGTTCCAGTCAGGACCGATAAATCTACATGCTCCAGTTTGGTCCGTAACTCTTAGAGTCTCCAGTATGGACCACTAGTTCTTATACTCCGGTCCACTACGTATGCAGGCTCCAATCATTTCCACTAATTCTCCAGGCTCCTGCCGGGTTCCCTACATCTCTAGGCTCAAGTACGGTTCGCTGCTTCTTCAGGCTCCAGTCGGGTAAGCTAATTCTCCAGGGTCCAGTCTGGTCTGCTGCTCCTCCAGTCTCTATTCGCTTAAAACAAGCGATAAACGTCACACGGAGATTGTTTTTACTATTATAAATTCTGGTGTATGTAACTTATCTGGTTGGCATCAGTTATGTATTATCTGTCTTATCTGAATCCAAAGACAAGTTTAACGAGTTCAAGTTCCAGCTTTGGCTTAGATGAGATAATTTCGTGAAACATTCCTTATATGATGCTTCTACATGAGATAAAGATTTAAATATTAGTTTAAATATCTAAAGTTATTAACACGTAGTGGCAAAAAAAATTGATTCTTTGCAAGAGACTGCACACGCACTCGAAAGTTTGACAAACTGTTTTGACTACTCGTGAGTCACTTCTTCACACTATCATGACTTGAGCCGCTGACGCATTCTGATTTGTTTGTAATATCTATGGAACTTCTGAACACAGAAGTATGTTATCCTTAACACCCTTTAATTGGTTTCGCTAACTCATAATATTGTTCAATGTTTCTACATTTTATGTATATTTAGTGTTAAAAACTTTAATTCACGTAATAATTGTAGAATACCTTTCGGTTTTATTTAAATGATTGTCGAAAATCAGTTAACCTTTGCATGACCTTTGTTAATGGAGACCAGGCTGAACAACATATTGCAACCATGAATGCACTAGATACGACAAGCGCCGCACGTTCACGAGAATTTGTGACAGGTAAATTTACCACGAAATGGAATTGTAACACTTGAATACAAAGATGTTGGTCTTTCCAAATATTTATCGAATGCTAATATTTTTCTTTTTAAACAAAAAATATTTTAATTTCATTATTGGTCAAGTTTGTAAAGTAATTTATATTCTACGTTTTCTGTGTGGCACTATTACGTTGGTATGGTTGATTTACTTTTCCTTGAAGTTGGCAGAACTTGCTTATATAACAGTGAAGAACTTTTTTTTTTAAATTTTAAATTAATTATCGTATTTAATATTTCAGTGTGGTTTGTAAGTAGTTAAAATTAAGATTTAATTATACTCATTCAAACAGCAGCCTTATTAAAACTGTATATTCACGTGTGGGTGAGTTCGAGCGCAGAACTACTTTCTTGCGCGCGGAATAAAGAGTGTGTGTGAGGAGTCATCCGCCTGCTGGTACGATGCGCCCCGGGCGGGCATGCTGTGGCTGTAGTGGTTGGCTGACTGTGTTCACGAGTAACTCGGACGGAAGGCGTGCAACGTGTGTATTTGTTGTCGAATTTACATGAGCGGCGAGAGAAAATGTGCAAGCCGCCTCGTGCGAAAGCAGTGTGAGCGCCAGTGTAGCTTCGGCTTCGAGCAAAGTGGAGCACCCTGATAAAGTGGCGTGCATTCTACAGGTATGTTCCAGACGGACGATTAAGTAAGTAAGACTCGTCAGCCCATGTTCCATTATGCAAGTGTCAAACGTTTTTATTAAGTACCTACATCTGTGGAAAACGTAAAAGTTTAAATACGGTGATCAACTGTAACAGCTTAGAAGTAACATTGTATGCGCTTGAGAGACCGCACCTGTAACGTTAACGTCAATTCACGTGTCTTAAGTATATTCGATTCATATAGAAAACGATCTTAGTTTCGTTTTACAAGGGCTTGAACTTTTTTAACTTTATCCATTTCCCCGCTGTGTTAACAACCCAGCTTAAGCGCTCCACTCACACGAACTACGAACACTTTAATATTGTAAAATATAACCAGGTTTACGACTCTAACTTTAATTTTTTATGGCTATTCAATATTTCAGTATGTTACATTAACGTAGAAGTATGATATGCGACCGCTTATTATTTTAGTAGTATTGTTTTTTTAAGTTTAAAAATGGTAATATCTATCCGCATAATGTAAGTGTAGTAATTTTATGGTACAAAATCTAGAAGTTTATTAAACATACTGGTATTTTTTGTATGCATAAAGTTATATATGTATTATAGGTGTACTTCATAAAATTTTGTTATTTAATTTGCAGTTATCTTTTTGAGAGTTTTCTTTGGTGATAAAAATGTTACTCCATTTACTTTAGAAACTCTTCTTGCTATTTTTTATTTATACCTTTTGTACACTGTTCTGGGTGGGATATATAGCAAAGGCGTGTCTTTAAGAATTAGCGTAATATCGTTTCTTTTTGCATGTCACGAAAAACTCCAGGAAGGGTGCAGTAATTTGTGAGTACTCGTCATGGGAAAGGGGGAGTAGCCAGAATAAATCAGTAAACTGAAAAAAGCTTACAATGATTTAAAAATTATAATCAGCCTGGTTACAGAAGAACCAGTATTGCCATCTTAAATATATATGTGTTGGTACTGTGGCATTTCGTCCCTAAAACAACCAGTCTCGATGACATGAGAAAAGCAATTGTGCAAAGAGTTCTTTGCAGAAAATGCTAAGTTGTCACAAGTGTTGTAGTCAGTTTGAATGAAGTGTTCATTAAAAAAAAACACACCAAGACCTGTGGAGATACTTTTTTTTTCGTCTGCTGAGAAAAAGTGAGTGTTTGGACTAAATAGAAGAGAAGTCACAAAAATTATCACACATTGCCTACATTGAAAGGTAATGAGATTCCAGTATCGAAGAAATATAAATATGATTTAGATCTACAGGAAAACGTATAAATAAATACGTTTCCCCAGATAATACATTAATTAGTTGATCTTCCTATAGGATTAACTGTTCGCTACACAATTTGGTCGATTGGATAATATTACCGAAAATTATGACGACAACAGCAGCTTTACAAAAAATTAAAACATTTAGAAGAATGTGAAGCTGACAACATATAAGACTGACAAGAGTTAGCAATGAAGACTCTACATATTTTTAAGATATTAATAATAAACATGTAAGGAAAATTGCAGCAGCAGAAGATTGCGATTACACATAGTGGAAAGATCCAAAGATTTTGGTAGACAGTTTAAAACATCTACTTAGTTCGCAAAATCCTAAAAATGTATCCACCACAAGGAAACATGGACTATAATTAATAAATATAAGAAGTGCGGAAGGTATAGAATAAAAAATGAAATATTTTTATCCCGTGTAATTTTCTATAACAAATTAATACTTATGGGAACACCCATTCAGCATAATAAATACCTGGTTCTTCGAGTTAAAATATATAGGTTACATATTAAACCTTATGTTAGAAAAGTCAATGTTATAAAAAAAGAAATGTTATTTATGTAATCAAATCTAAGTCATACTTGTAATAGTTGTGATTTAAAAATTTTAGCTTTTGAGGATACAATAAACTATAAGAGATGGTTATATAAGTATTAGTTGAATACTCTGCTTGAATGAGATACGTTAAATAAAATGAGAGAAGTATCGATAAGATACTATAGATAGGATAAGATAAGATACGATAGGCAAGATACGATGGAATATGATTGGCAGGATATGATGGGATGCGAATTGCACAATACGATAGGGTATTATCACCTGTATAATATGTATGTGATGTGGTTAGGATACAATAGAATTCATTTAGCAGGATAAAATATGTTAAGATTGGCAGGGTACGATAGGATAAGATTGGCAGGATACGATGGGATACGAATGGCGGGATACCATATGATACGATAGTAATATATAGTTAGGATACGATGGTATATGATTGGCAGTAAGTAAACTATTGGCAGACTAGGATTTTAGGATCAATGGTAAGTCGATTTATGCTTTATATCTAGTATACTTGTAATCATTAGTTGTTTGGTGGTCTTTTCTTAGGTTTTATTAAGCTTAAGCATGATGAGTACGTTTACTATAAGATTCTGTGGTCAAATATGATTGGTGAATGATCGCAATTTTTTTTGTTAAGTTCGATTATTTTTGTTTACATGCTTGCAATACATCATATAATTAATGGTCAAATGCATCAATTCATGCCCGTACTGTAGGTATGGTAGTTCGCATAATCTAATCTTTTATGCTTGAAATTAGTCTTTTAGCAAGAGTAAACTGTGTTGGGTAACTCCGTACAGCAGATTTTCTGCTTCGGATACTCTCGATCTATATTATTGTAATTGGTTTTCACTTGGACATATTGCATAATTATTATTAACAAATAAGACGACGTGGTTTGAAGATTATTAGTCCAAATGCTTGTATTTGACACATTAGTAGTCAAAATGTGCACATAATACGGTCTCCATGGTGTGCACTGTGATTTCGTGTAAATTAATTATTCATCCGGGGCAGTTAGTTGTCATGAATAGAATTGTTGTTAGAAGTGGGAATAACTAATTTGCTTGTCAAATAATAATAATAATAATAATAATAATACAATTTTAATAATGATTTTAGAGCTAGAATTTTCTTTTCTTTCATAATTAATTTTTTTTAATGATTTTTAAAATTGTTTTCGAATTTTCGGTCGATTAACACATTTTCAAAATGGCGGACAATTTTATTGGCAGATGGTAAGATAAATTTTGATCTGGTGGTTGAAACCACTGGATAAAAATATACCATTTGGTAAAAGCGCTTCTATCAGATGACAAGTGAATGTAGAATGGCTGATCCAATTTGGCTGCTATGACGTTATAGTTTGGTAAGTATTTATTAATATCGGTGGTGGGGGTCAATAGGCTGGTAAACATTTATGTAGAAAGAATATGATAAAATGTTTTCAAGTGCAACCATCGGGAATTGAACAGAGGACTTCGAAACTGCAAGTGTTTATAATTTAAATATTTTATACCGAACCTTTGTAATTTGTTTCGAATGTTTTATTATTAGTTTATTAAATTGACCTCGTTTTGTTTGAAACTCAGACACCAAACTAAATTGAGTGGGAAATACTTTTTTTAAAATTTTTTATAGTTAAGGAATAAGGAATAACATTTTTTTTAAATTTTTTCGGTTAATTTGTAGTTGAGGTGTCAATTGTTTTTTATAATACAGTAACTCATTCAGTAACTTATCATATCTCTGTATGCACCATCTTTACTTGCTTGGTATAATAACTCTTCGCAAGCAGGATCATAAACTTCCATTCACGTCAAATAAGACGGTATAAGTGAAGGTTTCTTGTTTAACATCTGTCAGGACTAATATTTTGTGAAAAACTTTATTGGGAAAGATTTTGTCCAGTAATAAAAGAAAGTAATTAACTATAACATATATTTGTGCTTAAAAAAGAGTGAAACATATGAAACATTTGGAAAATTCACGAAACAAATGCGAAATATATCTGGGACACTTAATGTTTATTATAGGCCATTGATTAAAATATTTATTAATTATTAACGAAAACACACGAGTATAAAATAATTGTTTGAATAAATTAAGAAAGATCAAGAAACACGAGAGTATGGCAGTGTTACGAACTTATTAAACATAAATAAATAAACCTTCGGTGGTATTAATTTTCAAGAAAAGATGACAAGACCTGGATGTTGGCTTTTTAAAGTCATTAAGTCCTCTTATCAGTTTTTTTTGTTTATTTAAAATGTCATAAATGTACATACTTTACTTGCACTTGAATATAAAATAATTCTGTGAAATTGCAGGTTGTTAGCCCATGTACACGTTTCTTAGATTTCCTTGACTAATTCGTTACTGAGTAAATTATACTGCTTTTTTTTTAAATTATGTTTGAATGTGGTACCACACCGCCGATGAATATGAAATCTTTACTTTAATGAAGTCAACTTTTCATCCAATGTCCGTGGCAGTCAGCTAAACGTCTGAGGGGCAATCAGAGGAACATGGGCAGCAGGTCGGCGGGGAAGGCTGGGATCCGCGGTGGAGCGCCTGGGCTTAGAGGGACGAGAGAAATGAATAATAAACGACCGCAGGATGAGAGGACTGCTACTATTTCCAGCCGCGCGACCAGCCAGGAAGAGGAGCCCAGCTCCCAAGCCTGCACGGCAGCTTTTTCTGCCTGCCACCCCCCTCCCCCCGGGCTTTTACCACATCGTCCTTTTACAACTTATCCAGTAATGATCTCTCTCGATTTAAGGAGGATTAGGCCTTGACATATTAGTAATATCAAATATTTTGGTACCGATTGTAATAAAGCTTTTGTGCTGAACTTTGAGGTGTGACGTGACATAGCGCTTAGGTTTGGCTCCTTCTTGGAGTCAACACTTGTGAACAGTTGTGATAATCCTGATAGTTGTAGTCGCTCACGTGAAATAATAAGATATTTCCTCGCGGCACTAACATAATGCCTGGAAAATATTATTTATGCCTTCGAATGCTCAACATTTGCATACAAAGTTCAAAATTAAAATTACAGAAAAAAGAGGAAAACAACCGAGACGGCAGAGCATAATCCTCCTTAAGGCATGTAAATCGAATTCCTTATGACCAGGCCAAGGTTTTCCCTGTGGCTATGCATGTTTCAAATGGATCTCAGTAGCTAGCTTTGGATACAAGGGGACCAAAGAAGAGTCAAACATTGCATCAACCGCGGGCATGAGTGGCCAGAAACCCCCAGTAGCACGAATGCATGTTACTGTTAAATCCTAGCATTATTAGTGCATAAGTATTGATCCAGACACACTCATAATAACCACCTAACATCGACCATTCCAGCACAGTTTAAGAATAACACTGGCAGGATAAATGAAGAGAAGAGGAGAGCAGACCAGACTGGAGCATGAATAATTAGTTGACCCGACGGAAGCCTGGAAAGTTACCACACCAGTCTGTAGCCCGGAAAAGTAATGAACCCGGTGGACCTGACTGACAGCTGGAGAAGTATCATAACAGGCTGGAGCCTGAAGATGTAGTGCCTGGAAGAGGAGCAGATCCAAATGGAACCTAGATTAGGAGTGTACTCGTCTAGGGCTTGGAGAAGTGGTGGAGGGATTGTATTCTGGAAAATTGGCTAATCCGCCTGGAGCCTGAAAAAGTTGTGTACCCACTTGAACCTAGATAAGTAGTGGACCCGACTGGAGCCTGGAGAAGCAACGTTCCTGATTGAACCCCGGAGTAGAAGCAGTTCATACAAGAGCCTAGAAAAATAGAAAAACCCCTTAGGGCCTGGAGAATTTGCGAACCTGACTGGAGCCTGGAGAATTAGCATACCAGACATGGAGCCTGGCTAGGTAGTAAAACCGACTGGAGCCTGGAGAAATGCGGACCCATATTATGGAACCTAAGCAATTATGGAACCCGACTGTACTCGATAACAAATGGATAATTAATTAGGACGGAAACAAAAAAGATTTTTGAACCCCAACATAAACAAATGTAAAATTTTATAAAACAATTGTAAAATAAAATATAAAAATTATTAAAACTTATTAAAAAAAAATAGAGAAGATTTCTTACAATGAAGTAAATTGCACTTTAAAATGTGGTAACATACTTTTTACAAATGAAACCATAGAACACGTAAATGCTATGTTTCTAACGGAATATTATTTGATAATTAAAGAAAAGAAATGTGTATGCTTCTCAGAACACTTTCGGGTAATCTCTCCGAATTCCTAAAAATAAATATACGAAGTGTGAAACATTAATGATATTTGCCTGGCAAGTTAGCAACACGCACTACACACATGATCTATTTTTGACGATTGTACACGAAGAATGTACTTCAGTAAATAAGCAGAAAGAAGTGTTTGATGATGGCAAAATGAACATGCAAAATTATGCACAGAGGCAAAGCGGCTATTGTGGAGGCACACCAACAGCTCACTGCCCTACGTGTTTACAAGAAGTGTGCGAAGGCAGGACTACGTTAGTGGCGGCAACGCCACGGAGCCGCCACCTTCAATCCAGCGAGCAAAACATGAATATTTAAGGGAGCCAAGGGTTTTAATTGCAAAGTCTTGTGGCCATATAAATCATAAACATTGAGAGAAAATGTTTTGACGTGACAACGTCTAATAAATCGATGAACGCCGGCTGCACGTACGAAAAAGTGTCCCGTTACGCACATTGTTCCGTTACGCTGTGTCCCGTTACGCTCTTTTGTTCCGTTACGCTGTGACCCGTTACGCTCATTGTTCCGTTACTCTGTGTTACTTTACGCTGTCGGCGAGTGCAGTAATAATAGGTTATGTTACAATTGACTAAAAAATTATGGTGTTTCATATAATTAATGATAGATATTTGATTACACTTTATTGATATGAAAACTTGTTCATAATTATATTTAATCTTTATAGTTAAACCCCAGTTTTTAAAATTAATTACAAGTCATCTACACGTGAACTGTTTCGTCGACTGTTTATAAAGTGAAGTGAAAAGTTAATGTGGTTTTCATTGCTTATTACAACAACAATTTCGACAATAAAGGTTAATTATTCTTGCATTTTAAAAATCTGATTACTAGTATAATTACAAGTATTTTTTTCTTTTATTATTAAAATAAAAATGATTCAATTTTATTGATAAAAGTATGCAATCATTTCATCAATGTTTTGTTATGACGTTGTCACGTGAAACTATCGTCCGTAAACTGACATTACAGACAACCAATTTTTTTTTTAATATTGTGGAGAAGTCTAGCTAGAAAATTAATTTGTAAATATTTTTATTTCACATGTTAATTAGTATGGTCCCAACAAACTATCATAAAAAACACTGCTCCAAAAATTAATATGTATCGTAACAGTTGACTCGAACTGTCAGGAGCATTCGGATCATCATCGGTGTGAAGTAAGTATATTAGTTGTGATCACTGAAAAACCTTACGCACAAGAGACGCTTCATTATTACAATAAGTCGTTTAAGCTATCCAAGAGGAAGGGAATCGCTGTTACAGATAACATTGTGCGAATGTAACGGTTGTTCTCGTCTTCGTAACGTCGTAGGTCACCACCAGCCTTGCATAATATGTTATAAAGTGTGTGTTGCCTACTATTCAGAAAATGAAAATTTATCTACTGTAATATATGCAGCCATCTCACGGAAATGTCTTACTTGAGAGTGTTCCGATATTATACGATATTATTTTGAACTAATTTCTATTTTATTTTTAATTTTCCCTTGAAGGTCTATTCCAGTATCGTGTTAAGATTTTGCACCCATAAGAATGTAACATTTCCCAATTTATTAATGAGAAAAATGATATCGTAAACTGTAGTGTGTTAAAGCGGCAATATCTATGTTATTACAAGAATAATTCGCAAATTTGTTTAATAGTTACAAGTCATGTAAAATATTTCTTGACAAACATGCAAAGAAAGAAAGAAAGAGTTATTTAAGGGTCTAACACTTCCATAAAAATGACAATATGGCCAACTAGAAAACAAACATATTTTCTTCTATAAATAATAATGTGCCTTCATATGGAAAGTGTGTTAGGAAACATTGTGTTTACACTCACGTAAAACCAAAATAAGATAATGACGTCATAAATTTACATCTGAGTACACGCGTAAATAATAATTGCTTTCCCCCTTAAATGAAGATTTGAAATAACTAATGATAAAAGTTTCTTGACCAAAAAAAATTAATTTTAAAAAGCCTGTCTAAAACTTGTTTCCATTTAGAATCATATAAGCACAACCCTTTCAATAATTTATTGAAGGTTTGCCTACATAAAGATTTTATAAAGTTTCATGAAACTTTCTCTCACGTATAATCCGGGTTATTCATTTTGTTCTCAATGTCATTATTTAATGACCACTCTTGTAAATTCATCCCGATATCTATCCCAAAATTAATGCATACTAGGCTTTTTATTTATCTTATCTAAGAGCAGAAAGATACAATGCAAGTGATTATAGTAATCGTTACTTTCATGACATTTTAATATTAACAAATAACGTTTTAAAACCATCTAGAAACAAAAATGTTTATTTAAAAACATACCCTTTAAAATAGCAGCCAAAAGAAAATAATTCAACCAAAAGACCGTTTATAAACTGAGCCTTAAGTATTCAATTGATGAGGATAGAACTAGCTGCCGTTTGTTATACCACCTCCAACTCAGAAGAAATTCTTTTGAAACAAGAACAATAAGAAAACTCAAGAATGGTGAAAAAATAAAAATTAATGGGGATGATTTACGGGAAATTCCGTTCTTCTCCGAATGTTTTGAGTTGGGACTCGCGGCCACTGCTTGCCCCCGGAGGATGTCACAGGCTGTCCCAGGGCGGCCGGGCCAAGAGGGGACGGGTAGATGCTGATGTCCTGGCCAGCCACGGCTGGAGGAGGGGAACACCTGTAACCGTGAGTTGCGGAGTCCGCGCTCCTCTCGAGGCCATAATTGTGAATTGCTGGCGCCTTGCTTCTCCCGGGAGCCGGCTGCGGGGGGAGGGTGGGAGACAGAGAAGAGCGGCAACGCCGCCTTGCCGCCCTCGCGGCCGGCGGGGCGATTCCATTACCAGCCGCGGAGGGGTGCAGGGTAGCAGCGGTGTGGGGGCCAGTAAAAGAAAACCACCGCCCTCGCTGTTTTCTCCCACGGGTCGGCGACACCAATTCAACTTTACGAGAAGGAACGGGCGGGCGTCTCCCGCAGGGCTGTCCTCCTTTTTTACTGCGCCCTTTGGGGTACACCCGCCACCGCCTGCTCCAGCGACGGGTTTACACCCGCTGCAGAACAATATCGCAGCCCCAATTTGTTCGCCGCATCACTGCACGGACCCAACACCCCCTCGCGGTATCAGCGTTCTGCGACGTCACGTGACCACACCGCTTCCCGGGCTCGTCTGTCCCGGAACCGCACTCATTGGCCGGGAAATGGGGGAAGGAGAACCCAAATACCTAAGGGCATTTTTTGCACACACCCGCATCATTCCTCAAGGTCAGTGGTGGCTGACTGACGTCCCGCCACATCGTTCCAGGTCATTATTTTATATCCACGTTCCACGTGGTTAAACCTGCCGACTTTTTGAGTGGCTGAACTTTCACAAAGGAAAAAAAATATATACATCGCAAACATTTTGCATGATTAGTAGGCAAATTTGAATTTTTTTGCAGTATGGGTATAGAAGATTAAATGTAATTACAAAATATAACTTTTTTAGGTTTAATGTGTTTACTGGCTAGTATATGATGTAACAAAATTTATTTCACAAGAACATTTTAATTTTAGTTAGTATTTTAAAATTCTCAATATTATTATGAAAATTAAAAGTTTGAATAAAGTTAAATAAATGAACTGAAATAAATTTGAATCATATCACGCAGTAGCTAACGGCATTGCCTTTAAACTCAAAAATTCAATTATTTATGCCATTTGGTTCTCATTCATACTGCAAAATAAATGTTAACAATTTAACTTTGCCAGATAATTACGCAAAAAGTGTGATGTATATTTTTTTATTTGTTTGAAGTTCGGCCACTTTGAAAGTCTACAAGTGTCACCATGTTAAATGTTAAAATAATATTATGACCTGTAACAAGAAGTACCCCCTTAATAAATGTCTATCTCATCTCTGGGACCCCTTAGACAACCCACAGAGCTTGTGATATGGCCGTGGTTCATCCAACCTTTACTAGCTATCCAGGCAAGAGCCGGAGCTGTTTCGCCGCTCACTGCATAAACCCTTCAACCGAGTGGTGACCCCTCTGAACGTGCTCAAATCGACCAGAGCTACCATCTGCCAGTTCGAGTCCTCACCATGCGGTAGATAACACCTCAGCTGGGAACCCCAGAATCAACCAGGGTCCTCCTGCACTACTGTCTATATTTGCCATGCACTTGCGGTCTTATACGGTGTGTTAGCCCGTAAGCTAGCACGGTAACTGCCCCAGTCAGAGATATAGGAGATATCTGGGAAACTGGTTCCGTAGGGCCAGCCCCTGGTGGCCCCACTGGTTCTGGTTCCCTGGTGCTTACAGCTTTCTTCCATGCCCGGTTGCGTCCAGTTCCAGAGAAGAAGCCGGACTACGACTATTTTTGCCATTATAACATAGTTTCTTCACAGTAAACCAAGACATTTGGCCTTACCTGATACCCCAGGTAAAGTTTCAGAACCACTCAACGTTGCCTGAAGGGAGGGCTTTTCCACCTCACCAGACACCACTTGCCAACATCCGAGGATGTCGAGGGACAAGGACGACCCAACGGAGTCCTCTTTGGTAAGCACCACGGTCAGGAGATATATTTTGTTTGTCACATCAGTTTTTTTTTGAAGTGAAAACTTCTATAGGAAGGTTTGGATAGGGAGTAAATTCACGTAAGTTGTCATCGACATGGTCACGTGACGTATAACGATAACACTATATCTGTTACCATTAGTACAACTTATTGCGCTTTTAAATCTTATGCATACGATTACTGTGCAGTAAAAAGTAAGTTTAAAATATATTAATATTCTCACGTAGATAAATAGTTTAAATAACGAAGAAAACGGAGTCTTTGTAGGAATATAACCTACAAATTAAGACTATCATTATTTATTTTTTTAATACCTACAATTACTATGCAGTGCGTTATTTATAGTAATTTAGGAGTTATTTTACTAACGTGATAAAACAAATTTGTTGTGTGATAATATTTTTTCGTAAAAATTGCGAAAACTTTATCACTTCTGTCGGCAGTCCTCATGACTGCTATGCACATTTTTTTATAGGGGGGGGGGCCTTTAGTTAAACTATTTATGGGTGAAGAACATCGATTCTGTTTCATGGAGCATCCACCGGGAGCGCGGTGAAGCGAGCCGCGAGCAGTCTGCCACAGTCCGCCGCTGACCGCGTGTGTGCCGGAGTGATGGAGTGATGGAGTGATGGAGTGATGGAGTGATGGAGCACGCGCGCGCGACACGCCGCGGTCATGGACGAGGGTCGGAATGCCCCCTCCTCACGGCCGCGATGGCCGCGAGAGCTCCGAACATGTGCATTGGTCAGATACTGTAAAACCTTTAGTGGAGACCCTTGCCTGCTTCAAGTTTCTACGAACACTTCTGTGTGGCGGTAAATACTGTCAAAATGTGTATACGACTGGTTCAACACAACTTTGAAGACTATTTTTTGACGTGACGTCTAATAAATCGATGAACGCCAGCTGCACGCACGAAAAAGTGTCTCGCAACGCACATTGTCCCGTTACATTGTGTCCCGTTACGCTCATTGTACGCTTGCGCCGCATCTATCTCTCTTCCACTCGATTGGAACAACCATCGATTTGACTTTTTCGAGGCACATTACACTTGAAACACTCCCATTAGTTTCCTACTTTTCCTATCATCGTCCTATCCTTAACAGAATAACACAGAATGGAAGAAGTTATATAGCAAACATGTATAAAAGTTATAGTTAAAATAATCTCTTCGTAAAAGTAATAAACATATTTGAATAAATGAGTGCAAATAAAAGTAAATTTACAAATTAAATTATAGATTTAATTTCATTCCTTCTTTGTACCCATACAAAATAGTGATAATTCAATAAAAATGATTCAATTTTATTCATGAATGTATGCAATCATTTCATCAATGTTTTGTTATGACGTTGTCACGTTAAACTATCGTCCGTAAACTGACTTTACAGACAACCATTTTTTTTTTGGAAAACTTCAAATTTTTGAGTTAAAAAATTTAAAGGTTGTCAAGTTTATTGATGCAGCCATTTACTTTGTGTTGAGTATGGAAAAAAATCTAATTAACACATGTTCTACGAGTATCTCAACAGAGTTTTGTCATGAGTTACGTCAGTTACGTAAGTGATTTTCTTATATGGCTTTAGTAAATTTGTATACCCGTTTTTTGAATAATTATGAAGGTGGGCGGTCTGATAGCAACCTGTGTGTCACTCGCAGCTAAGGTCAATTGGACACGGTGCCAGTGGTGCGCTTGTACGTTTAATTGAACGAAGGGATTGCGTTACTGTGCTAATATTACCCTGGGTCGAGCCGGAACATTTGAATGAGAGATTTAGCGACGCAAATAATCATAAATTTTGCTGCATCTTATATACTGGTCAATAACGTTACGGAGTTTTGCTCACGTCTACTAAATTTAACAACTTTATAAGAAGAGGTCCCAAACTGAATAGATTGCAAATGCTATTTTAAAGGACGAGGAAGCATTTAAGTTGTAGCACCTTTATTTGGCTTAAGTTAGTCGTTCCAAAAACTTTATAAAACAGTAATATATATTTAGTGAAAATCAAGATAATTTTTTCTCTTTTACTGTCGTATGACATATTTTGGTCTCGTTTTGTTTTGAAGTCATGTTGTTAAGAACATCACGGAGCTGTTAAGTATAGTCTTTAGTTTGTGTTTATATTCTATCAAATTTATGTCAAATTTCTATTTTATCACTGGTCTTCTATTGAATATCACTTTGAGCCATTTTGAGAAGGATGCTAAAACTTTTTAAGTGGTGGATATAAAAAGGTTTTGGTGTAAAATACGTTTGTACAGCCAGATGGTGGATACTTTTGCGGAATATTGTTTGTGCAGACTTTACCCTATCTGAACCACCTGTATTTTATTTTGTAATTTTTATTATCTAACTTTTTTAAACTGTTGCTACAGTTGTTTATTTTGGTCGTGCGCTCGATCTAGGTGAACTTAATTATAGTTAAAAATCTTTGAAATTTTTTTATTATTTTGCAGTGAATAAAATACTTGCTCTGGGACGAATGTGCACATTGTGGTGGGTACCCAGTAGAGGTAAAGGTAAAAAGTTTCACCACCACACCAACAGACTATAAGGCTTAAATTGTTGTGAAAAAATTTATTGTTTAAAAAAAATAGATTGATTGTCATAAAATTTGGGCACTTATAATTTATTAAACTTATAATTTAAATTTGATATTTATGAATGTATTTTAAATTTTTGGAAATGTACTTAAACGTCAGTTTAAAAAACAACATGGGAAAAAAATAAAAATTTTTAAAACCTATTTCATATATTAAGCTAACTTTTGGAGGTTATAATTTCATTCATCCGTCGAAAGTCAAAGCTCAGAAAGCTTTCGAAAGGTAATTTTTCGTGCCTTCTGATTGTTTTGAGATCACGTGATTGACAGGTGGATCATTAAGAGTCCAGCTAAAGGTCAGGTCTCACACTTCACTTTCAAAATTTAAATTTCCTCGTAACTACTACTAGTTAAGGTCTACATATTTCATTTGTTTGTACTCCAATAGATAATTTCAATAGATATTTACGAAGTGCGAAATAATTCATGTAAAAGGTCGCGCAAGTGATAACACATACAAACGTTTGCGCGGATTCTTACACCAATTGAATATCTGTGACAGAACCACCGATGCAATGGAGGTATAGTGTTTAGTTTACTCAAGTATCCCTTGACCAGTCAGTGGCGGATCCAGAGGTTCGCCTCGGAGGAAGCACTCTAGGATTTCAGAATAGCCAGAGAAAAAATGTCTTAAAATTAGTACATTTGTATTTAATCTAATCACACTACTTATAACATACAACCACCAGATTTTATGATTTTACAGGAAATTCATAAATTATATTAAAATATTTTATTGGTTTCAGAAACAATTAATTTTTGTCGGCAATATTAATGTAGCAGACAACTGGTTTTTCGGGTGGGGGGGGGGCACTTGCCCCTGGTGCCCACCCTTGGATCCGCCACTGTGACCAGTAGAAAGGTCGAGAGAGTGAGTGATTGGCAAAGGGCGCGAGAGACACCGGCGCTACGCAGGCCAGACGTCGCCAGGCTCCTGAAGCCCGCCGGCGCTCCTTTTACTGCCTCCCGTCACCCCCGTCCCATCCCGCCGCGCGAAGGGCTTTACGGCATTATTTTAATAAAGGCTTGTTATTCCCCTTCCAAAATGAGAATTTTTCTTTTCGGGTGCGCGTATGCGCTGCTCCGGTGGCAGTCAATTTTTACGTCCTTTTTAAGATGGAGCTGGCAGAAATTCCGTCCACTACTCTCCTTCAATATGAATAAACCCGTGGAAGTCCAAGGCCTTTGGAAAACAAGGTGGTAAATGAAGAATTACCTTTCTCTCTTTCCATAAATATACGCTGGGATCATCCAAGTGCCTTTCGGGGTAGATTTCCAAAACCATAATTTATAATTCATGTTCAATAAATGACCTTACACAATAAATACCTATACTTTACTTTATTAGAACAATATGTTTTATTACTATTTTTAAAATAATTAGTTACTTATATTTTGAAACTATACACTAGTTTAAACATAAAAAAGTTACAAATAAATATAAAAAAGCTATTTTACCATTAATTATATTTATAAATTCAACTGGTACTGTAAAACTTTAGATTCAATTAAGATTCACTTCCTCAGAACGAACCTTTAAGAGACAACCCAAAATATTATTCTCCAATGTCGTGAGTTACCTTCCCCCCCCCCCTGCCCCGAAAATTATTACAGATCCCTGACAGCTAGGATATTCACACTATTTATTTTTGCCCCAAAGAAATCACAAAATATCCCTGTTATTATTAAAAATACTTTGTTAAATTGATAACACTAAGAAGATCTCCTTCCCCACCCATAAATATTCTGCTGTCCTACTTTTACGCCATCAGCTTTTCAGACTTACCCTTAGTTTAACAATTATTTACAATACTTACTACTTCCAACACCACAGAAATGGTGACTGTATAATGGTAGCCTGTGTTATACCTTGTACATCCTGTGACTCTTACCCCACATATACCTTTCAAATAACTCTTGATCTTTCCTAGCCCACCACCACCGCTCTCAGAACCAAATGAGTCAAGTGAAATACAAGACATGAAACAAAAGTTGGTTGTACATTGTTTGTACACAGTTCATCATACACAGTAGCAACAATAATTTTAAATTAGTTGACGCTATGTCTTATTTCTGGCGTGTAAGGATAAATCGCTTTCACTCGTTGGGGGCTTCGACCTCAAACTCCCACATAGTGTCCATAGCTGTATATCGTCGGAAAACACACGTTTCGTTGGTTTTACATGTTTATCAAAATGAATTACAAATTCTTTATTTACACTTTTTATGACAGACGGGGACGTTATATTTGGCAGGAATATACGCACTTCCAACTGCTTAAAACATGCTAAATTTTATAATTTTATTTGTCACTTAAGCATGAGAAAAAATTTTAAATGCGTAACAAAATATCTGTTGTTACAGAGAATATATTTTTTATTTTTATTTTTTATAACCAATGATGCTAAGATAATTTCAATGGGACATACATTATAGATCTCATTAATTTCGATAGGGCAACAGTAAGTTAAGCATGAAATATGTTTGAAATAGAAGTAAAAAAATTGAAAATTTACCCTGTATTTTAGATTGGCTGTAACTAAGGTATTATCGACATAGATATGATATGATGAGTCACGGAACCAAAATTTTAGATCTCACAAAATATGATACGATGGTTCAGTCCATGTTTTCATGCGTGTTACCGTTTGTTCACAACAGACTTTCGAGAAAAAAAATGTTTCAAGCTCATCTCTCTTACGCTCTTTGGAAACTTGCCACATGTGTTTTGATCCATTTTTATTGCACTATAAAATCCAAGATGTATTACATCTTTGTAAGAAGATTTTAGGGGAAAAACGGCAGAGAGAGAGAGAGAGAGAGAGAGAGAGAGAGAGATAAAAAATAGCGAAAGAATAAAATTTTCTGAATAAACATGAATTAACAAAATTATTACTCTCTTCATAATAATTGCTTATTATATCAATAATTTATTATTGATGAACCAAATATGATTGATCAACATAAAAATTACTCACTGTTGAAATAATCACACCATTAAATGTTAGGTTAATAATTTCTGGACCCCTCCTAAAGCCAAAAACAATTCTTATTACAATTTATTAACGTTATGAATATTAAATCTTTTTAGTTAAATGTTATTCGTAACAAAATTTATAATATAACAAAGTATAACTCAACAAAACCATATTTATACAATTCATTTGCAAGATATCATAACAAGATAACGCAGCCAGGTATTTTTGGCTTTAATTTATTTTTAAAGTATTTAAGGATCTTTACTTTTTTCGTATTAATTGGAAACTTGAGTAAAACAGAAATAAATTAATAAAAATAAATTAACAAACCTATTAGTCACTTCAAAATAGCACCTCAGGGTATAACAAATATTAAACAATCAATAAGGATTAATTAAAAATAAATATTAATCACCTTCCAAATCTCACAATATAAACTAAATTTATTTAGTAAATATCAAAGTTAGGATTGAGAGTAGTTTGTAAATGGGAACACTGGTCCTGGGCCTGGAGCGTGGATTGTGGATGCGGTCAATGACCAAACGTTTTGACGTCACGGCTGCCATTTTTGGTGTTAAATTACATCAAAAGTAATTAAACACTCAGAAAATTCCTAATATTTCCTGAAAACTTCCTTATTACGACGGGGAAAATCCCACTTTGAGGAAACATTTCCGTTTTTATTCCAGAGAAATTCGAAAATTCAATACTTCTCCATTGAGGCTTAAATTTCCCATGGGCAAGCTACCAAAAAGCCTTCAGAAGGGAGCTTGGAACTTGGCCGAATTCACGACTTTGGTGGTAAACCAGAAATATTTAATTTTTGAAAACAAATTACGAAAATATTATAAATATATTTATATAAATAAATTCTTATGTCAAGCCAGCTATCTTGGATTCTGGAAAAGTTGCACTTTTCTTTATCATATTGTTATTTGGACTATAATTATTTCCACGCTTGTGAGCTCATAATAATAATATGGTGTGTGATTTAGTTAAGCAAATCAGAATTCGGGACAAATTAATACCCTGTCAAACTAAAGCGTGAAAAGCATTATACCACCAAAATTAATATTGATAAACAGTTAAAACGATACTCACACAACACTTTTTAACAATATTGATGTACACAAGTAATTAAAATAATACCTACTGGAAAGAAAACAATTTTCTTGCGAATATGGACTGTGGTACGTTCACAACAATAAGCTAAAACCCCGCTGTGTTGCCCTCTGCCCAAATACTCCCTTACTAGATGCCAGCAAGTCGGGGTGGTGTCAGGTGCAGGCGGGTCCCTACCACCGCGACACGCCTATCCCTGCAGCAGGCGGGGTTCAACCTCAGCCGCCCGCCGCCACGTGGAGCCCACCCAAGGGAACAATTTCTCCGTTATTTTAGCGTCAGTTTTAAGTCTCACCGACAGCGGGGTCATTAGACACGGGAAAGACCGGTCGGGAATCTGGGCTATTGGGACGATGACCTCGCAGGAACTATGCCCGAACCATGAGCGATGCCAGTCAGCGATCCTTCGAAATTCCTCCGAAAGCCTCGTGGGCAACTTCCGACCGTGCAACTTCGGGGGAAGTCCGGTTGCCAAGCTGAAACTTACAGGGTTTAAGAGAAAGTCACCGCCAGGAGTGGAGGGCGTGGCTGTGTTCGACTCGACATGTGGAACCTCACCAGGCCCGGAAACGGCTAGGATTGGCAGACAGGGATCTCTTTATTGATTCAGCGGGCGGTGTTGAATGGGAAGCCTTCATTTCAAAGACGAGAGAGCCACACCCGAAGTTCCCCGAAGATCATGCTCCCTTTTTTTCCGTTCTATCTCATTGTAAAAAACCGGCGTGGCATTAAATTTTGCGGTCGATTAGGATAGGTTAGCTACATCATAAATACTTTAAAACATTATGGATGGTTAGTTATATTAGGTAAGCATATCAACATTAAAAATACTGTAAAATCATTTTATGGTTGCATAGCAAATAAATTTTTAATATGTAGCTATCCAGGGCTAGGAAACCGTTTACATGATATCACAGTATCTTTAATGTAGCTATCCTAACCAAATCAACCATCCACAATGTTTTAAAGTATTTATAATGTAGCTAACCTAACCTAATTGACCATTAGTTATCATGAATTACAATGAAAAAAAAAAAAAAACTACGAACATGCACGATCGGGCGTTTGGCTCTCTCGTCTGTGAAAAGAAGGCTTCCCGTGTTGAATGGCCCTATAAAGCATGCTTTCATAAAGTGAGAGTAATTTAATGAAAAGGACATATGGTATCTGAACCGGGATTGTACTGCGGCACCTTATTGCTTTTGAGCATGTCAAGCACTTCATGCTCTTCTTATTCACGGCCGGTTGAAGTCTGTTCAATGCCGGGTATAACGGTGAATTGTAACTTTCGAACACACCTTGTTTGACTTTTTTTTCAAACAATGAAATGACTGAGGGTTATTGTTTGTCGTCTCAGTACAGAAGACGTCTTTTGAAATGTTGCCTTTGAATACCATTTTAATATCGTATGCATAGAATTAAACAGTTTTTTTTGACAAAATGCAATGAGATTCAAACCATTTTTGGTTCTAATTATTAGTTTTTACTAAAAGGATAAACCTTATGAAAATTTTTTGCATACTTTTTCATGTGTGTGACAATATTTTGATAAAATTTTAAACCGAATATAATTGATTTTGTCAATTTGATTTTCAAGCGCCTTTGTTTAAACATAACTTTCTGTGCACGCGAAATTGTTTACCTGTAGTTATAGATGTGAAAGTACGATTAAATCTTCGCCATAACGTAATAATGTGACGAAACATTTTAAAATTATTTCTATGCACTACATTTTAATGTTTATTAGGTATGTAGTTGGGCAAAGTAGATGTATAAAGGTATATACATTTTACTAGAAACTAATAAAGACTAGAGAATAGGAAGTAATACAAGTTCCCTTATTAAAAATATTAAAGGCTTACTTCATGTCATGCAAGATCAGAAAGCTGTATGATATTTGAGCAGATTTCAAGAACAATCCTTTTTTACACTGAAGTCCCTCTCTCCGTTTGTTTGACCACGCAGAAGGCCGCATTGAGATTCACATAAATGACGACGGTGGACGTCATGCAAAGTTATGTATACGCAGTGTGTAGCTGCAGGAAGATTGTGTGCGGGTGCTCGGGCAAGAGGGAAGAGTTATGGGATTGCCTGTTACCCTGCGGCGCAGCACGGCAGCACTAACGGCAGCAGCGAGGTCCCTGCGTAACGGCCGATAAAAAAAACAACCCGACCGCCCAGGGGAAAACGAGGCAGTGAACCGGTCTCTTTGGAGATGCGATCTTCCTCCCTCGACGACCTCCATGGCAGGCCTCGGAGGAGGGGGTTGCCCACTGCGTCAACACCGTCCGATCACAGTTGCCCGTGGTTGCTTGAGGTGGCAAGTAGCTGACAAGTGCAGCTTGGGGAAACAACAACTTAGAACAGCTCCAAGCACTCATAGAAGTAAATCTTCGACAACCACTCATTGCTTAGAAGAGCACAAATTGTAACAGCAATTGTAATAGCCACTCAAAATATTCATATAGTTAAATCATGCCCGTAGCTTAGATTGATTTTGTGTTTAACGCAGTTAAACGTCGCTTGGTTCGAAAGAGGGTTTTAAGCCACTGTGGGCCCCAAGTAGGCTCTGAACCATTCACAGGCTTACTTTTTTTTTATCACGGTGAGGTTTTGCTATCGAACATGTCGCGTTAGCAATCACTGCTTCAATTTATATTTTCCATGTATATGTATCCCACTTTATTTAGAAATCTAAATAAATGTATTAATTAATGTATCACTACAAACGTAATTATGATCACTGTAAAAATTATATAAACATGTTATATGAAAGATTCTTCCAATGGAGAAACTCGATTTAATAGATTTTCTGGGACAACCGCCTTTGCTTATAACTGCTTGAAATTGGTTTAAACTATATGGCATTGAAAACCTCGTAAATAAACAAAAGAAAAAGAAGAATACATAATGACAGAAAAACAAGCCAAACTCATCCGATGATAAATTTTAAATACATAGACAGCACCTCAGTCTGTTTCTGCCTGATGAAGGAAACATAATTCAGTTCCCGATAAGTCACATCTGTTTGCCTTAAGGAAGACTTCATGTGTTCGTCTGTGCCGTCGATATTGTGTCCAGAGTATTTGTCTAGTTTCATCTCTGCATTCGTTGTGTTGTTAATGTTGTGAAGTCCAGATAATCTATCTTGAAAGTAGTTTATGTTGGCCGGTCCAGCGCCTGGGTTCTGGATGTGGAGGCGGAGACACTATCAGACACTGTCTTGGATTGTGACGTCACGGAGGCCATCTTGGTGTCAAAATCATCAAAATTCTTCCAAATTGATCCAAAATTCCTTAAAATTCCTAAAAAAAAAAAATTGTTATTTCGAGGGGAAACTCCCCATACTGAGAGAAAATTTCCCATTTTATTCCTCAAAAATACAAAAATTCGATATGCCTCAAAATGCATTTGCCGAAAGAAATAAAATTCCTAAAAACGACCTAAGACTCCTAAAATTAAGCCGCCCTAAGTCACCAAGGTAATACCTTGACCTTGACCATAAACTAGAAACTATTTAATTGTTGATCAAAAATTTCGAAAAAAATTGCTTACTTAAAAAGGTTTTTCTTTTCGAATCCATCTCAGAAGTTGGTTCAATTCCTGTGAGAGTAAACATATAATTTATTAATATTTTTTTTAGTAATTCTTAATTACAACTTAAATAAAATTATATATGAAACCTTTTTTACGTCACACACGCCATCTTGGATTATGATGCCATGTCCGACATATTGAAAATCCGTAATTATTACCACAAAAAATGCAGAAATCTACTTGATCGATTCTCGTTTTTGGTTCGAGTGATAAGATTAACTAAAGCTTAAAATAAATTTTTAATTCTTTTTCCTATTAACTTTCGTGGAGTTTATTAATCATTCATACTACTAAAAATGACTATATAAAAAATACCTGTCTGACGCAATTAATACTTTGTCGCTGTGCCTACTAAAGTTTTAGACTAAGGCTTCAAAAACTTTTGATAAGTAATGAGAAAATATTTTTCGTAAGTGATGATGCTATTAATAAATAGAGAACGAATTTTTAATACATTATCTCCCAAATTTGTAATGCGGATTTATTGGCTATGATGTACAGATGTGCCCTTACCGTGAATGTAGAGAATTCGATCCCGGCTGTTATTTATAATTACGATATAATCCCGGGACTTGGGATGGCAAATAAAAACGTTTAAAAGTATGAAACAATAGTCATTAATGAGAAATCAGACTTTAATTCACACAATCATATTAGATTTTGCACAAAAATGAACGATATTTCCTTAAATTTAAATAAACTAACTATATGTGTAATTAAAATACTGAACAAATTACATATCAACAAAAATTAACATCCCAATGAATTTTAGTAAGGAGTAACAAAAAAAAATTTCATATATTAAAATAAGAATCAGACTCCATTTCTTACAGTGGAAGTGGCGTATCATAATGTCTAAATAAAAGTTATTTATTTTCAAGTGGGTGATTGGGATGGTGACTTATTGTATTGGAAGTTTTAAAGAAAAATATAAACACAGGTATAATCTGGGAAAATGTTAGAGATAAAATTTAGCAATTTTTTATCGAACATAACACTAAGTATAACAAAAAGAAACTATGAAGGGCAAGAAAATATTGGATTTTTACTATTCACACTTGTAAGCAATAATAAACGACTTCAATATTTAGTACATAACCATTATTTTAGGTAATATATGCTAATTATAAAAAATGCTTCTTACGTGATGCAAGGCACAGCTTTTTAGAAAAACTTTCACTCACAACGTCACAAGATGGCGGACAAGAAAGCATTGACAAATAAAATGAGTGCGTTTCATTCGGAAATTCTTCGTTTTATGATGTGTGTTTCATACCAGTTTCTCTTTCTTCGTCAATCCCGAAAATTTCGGGTTTAGGATATTTATATCCCGAAAATTTCTGCACTGGAAATGGTCCGGTATCCCGGACTACGGGAGTGACATAATTATGAAGTAAACAGTATTAACACCCATTCAGCACGTTAATCATGTCTGTCTGCACGTGCGCCAGCAGGCTATCGTCATTCACATCTCTTGCAGGAAAAATCAGCGCTGCCACGAATCTAAATTTCCTCTGCAACGCGACACCGCTCCGATCTCTGATATTGAAACACAGGGATATTTTCCATTGGGCCCCGGGGGCGCACAGCGAACATCGCGATCCGGTTTGAATTTTAATGAAGACATACCTTTTTTAAACTTGGGAAAAATGGCAGGGCCGTGCTTGTCATATGAATGAGACGAGGCTGGTGGGGGAAAAAATAGTACGAGGGAGAAGGGATGTGTTCGGGGTTTGGTTGGGCGGTGAGGGGTTGAGTTTTGTTCGTGTACGTGCTCTGCCTACGCACGGTTGAAAAAAAAAATCACTGTTATGTTTGCGACACACTCTTTAATGACTATGTAGCATCGCCGCGTTGTGTCGAAAACGGGGATTCCAATCCCGTGATTCTGGACCGAAGTGGGCGAAGGGAGGGGCACTAATCACAGAAGCTAATTAATACAATTCCGTGAATGTCAGACACGTCACCAGTGTTGACGATGGCGGGTATTGTTATCACCGAGACGTTTTAGTGACGCGAGCTCCTGCTAAAAGATACCGCATTTGATGGCGCGAATTTTTGACAGCTTTTTAAAAATAATATATTAAAGCTTAATTTAAAAAATATTTTTTTTGATGAAAGGTTTTTCTAAATGTCACAGTTTTTGACCACAGTATTCTTTTTAACAGCTAGAGTGTTATTCTGTGGGTGTTTTTTTTAATATAAGTGTATATTGGTTTCATTGTTTTGACATGTTTGTATTTATATATTTTTCAGTTTTATTTCGTTGTATTGTATTTATTCCATTTATGAAGGCCTTATTTAAATTTTGGTACAAACTCTGTTTAAAATAAATAGTTATCCATAATTTCGTGTTCAGATAAGTATTTTAAAAAAAATATATTTTCTTGAAGCAAGCCATAGACTTCTCAACCACAGACATTTTTATCACTTATGTTTAAAACAATATATCTATTCATGACAAAATTAGGCGTGTACTAATTTAGAAATAAGACATTCATTTATCTGTCTAAAATTTGCATTTAATTGTTATGTATTTTTGTGTAACATAATTTTTTCAAGCTTAGAAAATCCCAAACGGCATGTTAGTGATATCTCAGCGGGAATGCTATTGATTACCTTTTCGAATTTTTGTAATAAAAATTTTTGGTCACATGATTTTCTGGAACAAATTGTTGTACTAAAAAACTATTATTATTTCAGTTGTGAATGTTTTATAACATAGTTTTGGCATTAACTGTGGGTTTTACGAAATGATTTTTAACAAAGTACTGCAATGCTGTGAATTATTTTTTTAGTGGGAAAAGTTTGGACGCGGAAGCAAACAGCGTGAATAACAGATGCGCACGCACAGCTAAGTTCTTCCTGGAAACGAGAACCCAGGGATGGTTTCGCCGGAGGGCTCCAGCCGAACCCACGGTACATTTTTATTTTTCTCTGGAGACGGGCAGAAAAGAAGGGGAGTGTTCTTTCATGGGAGTTGGGAACTCGCGTCTGTTGCGAGGAACGAGAGGAGCTGCCCAGGGAGGCCGCGGGGGGGGGGGGGGGGAGCGAGGCTTTCACAACGCACGCACGCACACGCGCGCAACCACGGACATTCCCGTTCCCGAGCACAAAGCAGGCGCTTGCAGCGTCGAGGGTGCGTGCTTGCAGCGGTGAGCGTTGGCGGGGCGGGGGGTAGTCGGGAGTACTGGGTCTTGTGGGGGGGGGGGGGTGAAGGGGCGCTTAGCGTGTTGTTGTGACTGGGCTGCAGAGGAAGAGATAGATGAAGTGAGTCACAGCGGGCGCCGAGGGAAGAGCAGTAATCATTCATTTCTCGCGAGGGATGAGCCTGGCAAGTTACCCGGCGCCTCCACCAAAAAATATATAAAAAAATAAATAAAAAAATTCGGAGATGGGAGAAAATAAACGGAGCACTGTTATGGAGGACGTGTGACATTAGTGTGAAATCTTCAAAGCCTGCAGATATGCAGCTTAAGCGCTTCACCGTACGAAAATATCCTCGGTGTTTGAGCACGCAAAACAACCACGCACCTTTCATAACGACGACTGACAAGGAAAAGTCATCTCCTAGTTGATTCTCTAAGCTCAAGCAGAAATTGATTTGAAACAATTCAAGAAAATGGAGCATGACGAACTGCGTCTGTTGACATAAGCGGATGCCATGCTCACTGTGAGTTACCAGGTGACATGGAGCAAGCCTTAATATTAAATGTCTTTGCACTTAAATAAATTACGTGTATTTGCCATCAATATGTGGCTCTAATGTCTAACTTATTAACAATATGTAACAGGTAGTTAATGCTGAATTGGAATCTAGGTTGTGTACATGTCATAGTTTTTAAACAATTTCTAATAATCACACTCGATAGCACAACCCTCACCTTCATACATGTAGCTTTCCCATAATGGTGTTACCTACATACGGTGCTGAAATTTATAGACTTTTAATTGTTCTTATATATTTTATCTTATTATACTAAGAGAATAAACCCAAGAGCAAACAAAATCCTTGTTATGGATAGAAAATTCAATGCAAATAATATAACTAAATCAATAAAACATTAAAAAATACCAAAACTTTGGAGAAACTAGCGGCAATGTGATGTATTTCCCAAAAAAAAAATCTTTATCCGATGGGAACCATTTACTCCAACGATTTACTAAAGAGTTCCTGAATTTCTTTACAATGTTTTCACCAAGCTTACATTAAAATACTTATAAATGTATTTATATCGCTACATAGTAAATAACATTAATCGATATTTATATTTTGTTAAATAATTTATCATGAAGACTCATTTACCAAACTAGACAGTAGAATATATGAAAAGTTTTTCTAAATAATCACTTAAAATTTATTTACAAAATGCGTTTTAAATTATTTAGGACAAACCAGCTGTAATCATATGACTTGGAAGGCCCACTTTAAAGAACATTCTATATACAGGTTTAAAAATTGCAGTGGTCAACATTTTAAGCAATACAGAAGAGATGCTGTGAACACGCAGAGAAATAATGAACTGTTTGACTGATGAAATGACGCTACAAACTGCTTCACAGTCACTAAAATGTCTTAAATGACCTAATGGTGTAACTCACACTTATGTTGAATAAAATATTGCTTGGCACTCCACTAGAGTTATTTAAAATTACAAGGATATTTGCTATACATAGCTGAAGAGTAATGTCGCTTTCACAGAAGCGCGGTTACAAATATTATCCTTGCAAATCTGTCGATTAATTAATTGTTTCTGCAAGCAAATTAATTGTCATATTTTCTTTGTTTGTGAGCAGTAGAAAAAGGTAACCATACAAATACAAACTACAGTACTCAATGCCTTATAAACAGTTTAATTAAATGAAGCTAATTTAATTAATGTTGCTTTTAGTCTTTTTGAAAGCAAAATTTACGTTAATTAAAAACATTAGAAATTTTTGAGGACATGCAAATTGCGTTACACAACGGATAAACTTTAGATGTCATTTATATTCTCCTAAAATAAATATAAATTTTTGAAATAAGATTGCAATATTAGCAATGTAAATAAATAAATACTAAACACTAAACATTAGAATATATATGTAAAAATGTTTTTCTGTGTAGAATATTAGTTTTAATAATATCTACATTAAAAATATACGTACATTTCTCTCAAAGAGTTTTAAATACTGGTACATGAAATTTATATTTCATTATTTACACAAACAAATTTACGTTTTAGATGTAGGTAGACCTAATAATTTGTATTTCTTATATTTCACCTTTTAAAACTTGAAATGAAGTTGTGACGCAATGTTTTAGTGCAGTTAACTACAGAGCTAAATTACAATATTATTGTCCAAAGTCAATTTATTTGTTTTAAAATAAAATGGAAGATTTCGTTTTCAAACACTAGGTATATATCTAGTTCTCAGAAACACGTGGTGAACTTGTGCCCAAGTGTCACGCTAATGTAGTTATTTAGTTTCCAAGAATTTCTAAACTGAAATAAGATATGTATATTTATAAATATATATAAATATATACTCATCATCGCATTTTCTGTGCTTTAAGAGTTTGACTAAATCCAAGAAACACTTGGTGAACTTTTGCCCAAGCGTGACGCTAATGTAGTTATTTAGTTTCCAAGAATTTCTAAACTGACTTAAAATACATATGCTCATCATCGCATTTTCTGTGAATTAAGAGTTTCAACTAAATCCTAACGTTAACTTTATTCATTCCTTGCTTTATCAACCATTGGCAGAAAGTAAAGAACCATATTACCATACCTTCAACCTGTCGTGAAAGCCCATTGTGCTATCATATTGTTACGATGATGAACAAGTTGTCTTAATCCTATCTTTCAACTTTCAGCATTGTTAATTTACCTACAGCATGTACACAATAAATACACATCGTCAGAATTCAATTTAAAATAGTGAAAAATTGTGAGTTGTAAAAATAACATTTAACTGAATTAAATATCTGTAAATTTGCCGAGATAATAATAGCTAACAATTAAAATATCAAATTAATAAAAGTTTCAAAAAACTGACGATAAATTGTGTTCATGTTTACATGATTGAATACATTACTATTACTACAGTGGAAGCGAATATTAAAATATAAACTACGGTTTCGTCATTATATGGTGAAATATTTTAAATGAAAATAATTTATTAGTTTAGATTATTTCACATTTCTTTTATTACGAACCATAAAAACTTAAAAATTACTATAGGCATATCCGAAATCTCTTAAGCATATTTTCTAAACATCGTAATCAATAAAAAAAATTTTTTTTTTCAATATTTACCTACATAATTAGCAGGATATAAGTATATGGATACTAACTTCATGTGTTTTGAACATTTTTATTTTTCGTACTACTATGTATGTCAGACAAGGGAAAAAAAGATGTGCAAGTGAATTCTAGGTAAGCATTGTAAAATTAATACCGGTTTGATGCTGTCTAACAAATATATAAATATATGTTTGATATGAAATCAAAGTATAGCAAATGAAAAGTAAAACTCATATCGAGTTACGTTAAATGTAAGCCCGACTATTTGAAGAGGATAAAAAGTACAACTCTACCAAATAAATTAGGATTTATTTGGTCTTTCGTGCATACATTTTCTCTTTTATCTTTGAAATTTAAACTAGGTCTCTCGCTTGCTCTCCTCTAACTACACATTAATCAACAATTTTTAAAATCGAACAACCTTTATAGAATTCGTGAGCTAGGTAGCATTTTATTTCTCCAAAAAAACCTAATTCTGTTTAATGTTTTCAATTATTAAATTATGTTTTGCATCAGTTTTCACAAAATAGATACCTGAAGTATTTGTTGTTATAATTAAAGTTACCTGAATATGATCAAACTGACGAAGCGTGCTTTTTACCTTTAACGTCTTATTGGCATTTTCTTGGAGGAATTATGGTTATTTTTTGCTAATTCTTGACGCCCATTATATATGTCTTATTAAACGTATTTTACTTCAAATGCAACATTTTCTGAGACCACTACGCTTTATATATTTTGGTATTGGATGTTTATATATCCATTCTTTAAAAAAAAATAAAAATATAATTTCCTTGGTTATAAAATTAGAGACAAGTTACTTGACATGGACAGTAGTGCTGGTGGGATTAAGAAAAGGGGGGGGGGGTTATTGTGGTGTTGACGCTCGATAAGCCATCCACTGCGAGCAAACGAAGGAGGAATAAAAGCGTCGAGGATGTAAAACCTTTACAGGTTTTTAATTGTTTCTTCCAGTATTCAATTTTTAAAAATTTACACCATTATTATAAACGAATTGCCCATCCAAGCAGTGGAAACAATCAGTGTAAAAGTCTCAAAATAAATTGGTAATAATTTCAAAGTACCAGGTCAGCTGGTTTGATATTTATTTAACATGTGTGGTCCTTATCAATGCTATTATTAATTGCGGAACCTTTCAAGATCAAGCTAGCAAACTTTTCTGTAATAAGTAATAATTCAATAAGAATGTCTTACTTGAAAACAATAAGGGAAACAGAATACCTACGTCACACTTCATAAGGGTAAATCACAAGAGGTAGCTACATCATGAACAGGACTCGCAACATTTAATATTACCTGATATCCTACAACTATGCGAATACAAATTTGTGGTGTTGTCTATGAAACACCTGCAAACTGACTCGATGCTCGTAAATTAGGTATCACACGAGTCAAGGGAGTATCCAGGCGGGGGTGGGACGGCAAGGTGCTTGAAATATCCCCTTTTCTTCCTTAACAAATGGGAGAAAAAATAAAACAAGGAGCAAGGAGTCGTAAGGTAGAGAAAATGAGTAAGTCATCATCAAACACTATTGTTTACAAAAATTGTTTTTATGAATTAGTTTTTATTGTTTATTATTAAATGACATCAAGGAACCTCTTCCAATCAAAGTCGTTGAATGAGCTGGATACGCCGTTGATACAAGTGAAAGGATTGAGCGAGTATCTTCACCGGTAGGTAAGATGTTCTTACGACATTAGCATAACGCATAGCGCGCACAACTACAACTCGCGGTGGTTCCGAGAGAACATGTACCCCCAGTTTATTATTAAACTATTTACTCGTTGCGGAATTAATTGCATGAGGTAGCCAATCTAGACATAGCTTCTCAATAGTTTTTTTTACAAACTAAAATCATTAGAGAATATAATTGATAGATATGTTTGTCGTTATTAAATAAACTGAATTTACGGTAATGCAAGAAGTCCACTGTGGTTAATTTCTCTGTAGTTTAGTTTCTCGTGTCTTTGAATTTTTTGTTTTAACAAATTTGCAGAAATATTATTCGTTTTTTCTGTATTGTCCGGTGTGAAAGATTCGACAAAATGATATTTATTTTGCTTACTAATGCGGCAAGACCCTTTTCTCTTGCCCATTGCGAATAACCGTACAAATTGCGCGCACTGTGTCACCACGTAGAGCGATTTCAAACTGCAAAATACTAACAACGCGGCACCGCTGCACTCTCGCACGCCGGCGAGCTCTGCACTGCGCTCTGTCCGCGCTACTGACAACTATCCTTTCACCTTGTAGTTTAACAGGAAATATATTTTTTTTTTCGCTTATTCATCTCGTCTATTGTTCTGATTTCAATTGCTGTGACACCAATGTCAAGAGATGACGTTATTCCTTAGGGAAGATACACAATTATCCTAATATACATTCATCAAAAACGTCTTAAAAAGAAAAAAAAAATATTTACTAGTAAATTTTCATGTGATATATGAACAATTTTAATTAAAAAAAACTGTCAAATAAATCATAAGTTTAACTAGACAGGTTGGTGGTGAAATTACTGAAGATATGTCAGAAATTAAACACACTTTTTGTTTACTTTAGTTGAACGATGGTACTCGTTAATACTGAAGGAACTAAATTTTTGAAAAGGTCTAATTACAAACAATTTTATTAAATTTTGTACAAATTGTATTGCGTTCAACAAAATCACATAAAAGGCTAGAATTTCCTCTTCAAAGTGTATAGTTTTATATCCATACAAAATAAATAATTTTCGCCCAAACTTTGATAACGTAACACACTGATTTTCAAAATTCATGAACCATAGCTTTAAAGCCACGACATTCTAAAAAAAAAAACATAATGAAACAGAAAGTAGTATCAAATACAATTTTAATTCCATACAAGCAGTACAGATTTAAGTTCTCATTTGTATGACAATTTATTTTTATAAAATTGTAAAATCGTGACTTAATTAATGCTGTGATAGCGTCTTACCACTTTTATCACACCCAATTTAAAAAAAAAAAATTGGTTATTCTGCCCTGTATAAACTCTTGGCGCGCATTAACTCATGCAGCTCCGCATCGCGTGACCTGACGGGACAGCGGCCTCCAATGAGAGGGAAGCCTAAGATGCACATAAAGTTCTGCCATTCCCGATTACACCCGAACAATTCACCTTCGGCCAACCACGGGTTTATTTATATATATTTATATTTCTGTGTTTATTCTAATGTAGCTCTACTAACCTAACTAACAGTCCATAGTGTTTTAAATCGTTTTAATGTAGCTAACCTAACCGACCACTTATTCATTTTTCCTGCGCAAAAATAAAACATATCCCGAAGTTGGCCGAAGGTGAATTATTCGGGCGTGTTCGGGCAGTAACCGAACTTTCTGTGCATCTTAGGTCTCCCCCAGTGAGACGGGCCGCGGCGACCGGCAGGAAGTGTTGCCAACCACGCAGACTGATTCCCCCGCGGCGCGACCGGCCGGGGCCGCTGCGCCAGCGCGCGCCGGTGCGCCGGCGGAAATTTAATTTCCTGCGCGGACTTGAAGGAGGGCGGAGGGGGCTGCGCGGGTGTTTAATTGATTCTTAGCCGCGCGGGGCGTTAATTACGGAACTATGTACAAGGAGGCAGGACAGCCGGGGTTCGGAAAGTTGAGACGACTGTTTGTGTGCGCGCGTGCGTGCGAGCAGCGCCGATGCTTAATCAGACAGACTGAGCGGGGAAGGAAGGTGGCTTCGCTACGTAACCAACCCCCCTCCTCCTGCAGCGATTCCGTCTCTGGAGGGGAATTACCCGTCGCTCGAGGCTGCAGGAACACTTCTCCCCCCTCCCCAACCCTCAGACCGCTCGTCTCGACAACCCGTCTTCGAGAGTAATCAGATTGCGAGCGAGTTGTGCTCCTGTCTCCCCGGATGCTGGGAATCTGGTTGCAGCAGGTGCGTGCGCCGACATCTGCTACGTTTGCCCCTCCCCCCCTCCCGGCCCTCTCGTTCACCCCTTCCTTTCGTCATTATTCCGAGCGTTGTAACCGCCTTCACACGCTCCCGGCAAACCTCGCAGACTCGGTAATAACCGACGTGTGTGTCGCCATGTGTTCCGGTGAATGACGGAACCGAGACATTGGTGCAACCTGAAATAGATTTTCTGGATTCCGTGAACATCAAAATATAAATAATACTCAAAAGAGTGTAAATTCACTAACTACTTGAAGTTTTTTTTTTCTATCAGCGACGAATTCCACCGACCAAATTCTGCAGGTTCATCCTGACAAAATAAGTTGAAAACACGTTTAGAAATTATGGTCTACGGAAACGGCTTATCAGAACTGTTACACAGCTTTCAAGTTCGGGTGAAAAAAATTTCTTTTATCGTAAATAATAATAGAGAAACTTTTTAGTGTAGAACAGTTAACGTCTAACTAATATTAAATTGAACGAAGTTCTACAAACAACACGAATATTGTTTCTTTAACAAAATCAATTAATTGATGGTAGAGACACGCCTCAAGAATATGTTGAATCTAAAAGTGTTAACCCGCAACATTTCAATGAAAATAATTTTACTACAGAGAGGAAATTCACGGTGGTTGATAAACTTTGTTAAATGAAACATAATTAATATACTTAATGTTTAGCACCAACAAGCAGTAGGAAGCCACCAACGCCCGGCATTCAAATATGGCTCACGACATTTCCATGCGACGGATTTGTGTACGACCCAGAGGAACCGCTCGACGCAACCCAGTCACCAGCAGCTGCCTCTAGACTACCTGCACTACAGCACAATGCTACGTGAGCCAGAGTGAGCTCGATTTAACCCCAAATTATCAGTGCCTGCCACTAGACAACCATGCACCAGAGTTCCGTGATACGGGAGTGCTTACGAGCCCGAGTCACAAGCGTCTGCCTCTAGACTTCCGTACACTACATGCATGACAGAACAGTGCAACAGGACTGCACACAAACCAGGGGAACCTCAACGCATCCCTGAGTCGGTAGGGCCTGCCTCTAGACTACCGCGCATGACAGCGCTTTGCGACAAGACTGCAAACGAGCCAAATAGACATCCACACAGTGCCGAGAAAATAGCTTCTGTTTCTAAACTACCGTCCATGACAGTTCTGTGCAAAGCGACTGTATAATAGTCGGAGTAACCGTGTCACCAATCCTGATTCCAGACTACCGGGCATGAGAGCAGTGTGCAACGGGACTGCATACGAGCTACAGAGACAGCTCTGTGCAGCCTGCGTGTAGACTATCGCGCACGGCAGCGCTGTGCAGCAGGACCGCATATCAGCCAAGGGGAAAGTTTGACGATCCACATGTCACCAGTGGCCACGCCACAGAAATATGTAATGAATATCAACTGATAAATACCTTATATCCTTTGGTTAATTATTGCCATTTTACTATTATTTCAAAATATTTGAGCCAGTCCAAGTTAAAGAGTATTATTTAAATTTATTGCATATTTTAATCCGGTTTTTCAGTTCTGATAAATGATGTTTCAGATTCACTGAAGTAAAATAATATAATTTTTAATTATGCAGGAAACCCCACTGAGCCTCGATACTACGCCCACCGTGCTGGCGCGCGTGAGTTTGAACATTGTTTTCGAGTTGAGCGACAGATTGCGCAGTGAGCGATGACGTCACGAAACAAAACCCTGTCGGGTCTGCGAGAGTGAGCGGTTAAATGAGTTGGATTGTCATCGCCGAGACGAATAGTGGTGATTGTGAGGAGCGGCCCCCGAAATGTGTTCCAGGGAATACATCGTGGGAGACGATTAGTGTTAACTGACGTCACACGTAGCTTCTGTTTATCCGAGCGCCTGGTGGGCATGCAACCAGGAGATTTCATCCTTAAGCCTAGATGATATTTAAGCTGTAGCCTACTACACCATCCACGGTGCATCTGGATGTATGTTTTACCAATCTGATGTACTATATTAGTGTTGGTGTAAGAAGTCTACGGTTTGCGGAATGCTATTGGTAGTTGGGATGGTGAGGAAAATCCGCGGTACAATTTGAAACAATTTTATCGCACACGTCACGGCGATTACATTTGCAACTTGCACCAGCTGGTAACGGTAATGTGTAGTTAAGCCAAGTTCGCCATTGTTTGCGCTTTTTAAAGTAACTTGTGCTGAGTAATCATTAAGGGAAATATTTCGTTTCAAACGTCTTGTGCCTGATAGTCACTGTTGTAGCTGGCATAGGTATTTTCAAAAAATACTGAGAGTAGTATGTAATAGGGGCTCCGAGCCCTGGCTTCTGGCTGTGGAGCCAGGAGCCGAGCCACCATCTTGGATTGTGACATCACGGCGGCCATCTTGGATGAACGTGACCTTGACCTTTGAACTTTACCCCGGCAGCCATCTTAGATCCGTGCAGAGCCCGATGACAATGACGTCTACAGCTACACCTACTCTCTCAGCACAGCAGGAGATTTAGACGGGTGCAACATCTTCCGCAGAGCAGACCTCACAGGCTTGTATCCCGATACGTACTTGGTGGAGAAGATTATAAAACGAAGAAATGGACGGTCCTACGTCAAGTGGTGGGGCTTTCCAGCTCGCTTTAATTCGTGGGTGGCAGATGCAGACATCGAGAAATCCACAAGACTTTAGTACTTTGTGTTTTTTTTGTACTTGTCGTAGGTTAGAATTTATGTAATAAAATTTTTTTTAATGTACTTGCGGTGTTTTTATTTTCTCAAACCTGTCACTTTTGTGGTATTTTTTAAAATTAAAGTTGTTTTGTATCGGCCAGGGATCGAACCAAGTTTCGAATCAATAATTTCTATAATGAGTGAATTTTTTAATGAATTTTAGAATTTTTCTCAAATCTCTAGCATTGAAATTACGGATTTTCAAGATGGCGGGCATGACGTCATACTACCTGTTGATATATAAGCATGGTAAAAAGGGGCGGGTGTCAGTCTGCCTGCAGCCTCAGTGAGGAAAGGATTGGTGGCCATTTTTAATTTTTTTTTGCATTCGTCGGGTTCGAACCGAGGACTCCGAGCTCCGTGCCGTAAATGATTGTTTTTTAATATTTTTTATTAAAATTTTATTAATTGATATTTTTTATGTATTTTAAAAAAATTTTCATTAAAATCGGATAATAAAAAAATTAAAGATGGCGGCCGTAACGGAAATTGCTACGGTGACGTCATAATTCAAAATGCCGGAAAACAAAATGCCGGAAAGTTAGAGAAAACAAAATGACGTTATCCAATATGGCGGATCCAATATGGCGGATACAATATGGCGGATACAAAATGGCCGCCGGGGTCAAGGTCATGGTCAAAGGTTAAGGTCATCCAAGATAGCCACCGTGATCTTCTTGTGCCGTTACCTTGTGTCCCGTTACGCTTATCCAAGATGGCCGCCGTGACGTCACAATCCAAGATGGTGGCTCGGCTCCCGGCTCCACCGCCAGAAGCCAGGGCTCGGAGCCCCTATTACATACTACTACTGAGCTACAATAAAATATGAACCATAAGTGCAAGAATAATTTTGAAAACGTTTACTTCATTATTCATTTTTTGTGTGGAGTTAGTAGGCGTAATTTTAATTGTGATATTTTTATAATAACTGGTTTGGAACATTGGTTAGGAACATTTGATTTAATAATTCATTGGTTTAAGGAAATTTAATAAAATTTAAATGTTTTTTGTAACCATAAAATTAATGCGTAACTTATTTAAATGTAAAGTTACCTACATATTTATTTATAATGATGTTATATTTTAGCGTAATAGTATTTTAACATGTATATTTCTACTCGTGGTTTATTGCATATACAAATTCACTTGGATGTAAAAATCACAATTGTGTATGAGTAAAAAATGGGAAGTGATTTGTTTTAGCCTCTGGTGTTAATAAATTTGCAAGGCTTTTCCAAGTTTTTAAATATAACGTTTAATTCCATCGTTTTTAGCTTAACTTTCCCATTTATCTTCTCCCTTGTAATTAATTTTAACAATGATTTTTTTAGTTTGGATTACCGTCGTTCTCAAGGATTAGTTTCTTGGGTTTTTATAGATTCGCGAAGTTTGAATTGGAGCTATTTTGTGTAGAAGTCCAATCAGGGAGCGAAGAGGTTGTTCGTCTCAGCAGGGGTCTAACACACCGTTCGACGGGACTGCATGTGAGGCAAGTAGACATCTACCCAGCCCCGAGGCAGTAGCGCCTGCGTCTAGACTACACCGCATGACAGTCATGTGCGACGGGACTGCATGCAAGCCAGGGGTAGATCTCTGCGCAGCAAGTCACCAGCGCCTGCCTCTAGACTACACCGCACGACAGTGCTGTGCGACGGGACTGCATAAGAATCTAGGGGGAAGTAGGGAGCTCGATGTAGCAGCGAGGCGAAACGCCTGGAGGAAGCACTGGGGAGGTGTTCGTGGTATTTTCCTCGCCCCCTTTTCCCCCGGGTCGGGGGTTTAAGTGGTGTCTCCGGGAAGTTTGTCGCCCAGAGACCCGTCGTGCGGGAGGCTGGCTTGCCGGTCCGCAACGACCAGGACTTTGCAGATGTCCCCCTCCTGCAAGCACGCATTCCCATTCTGCCTCCTCCCTTCTGAGAAGCTAGGCGGCGGAAACTGCACCCGGTGTGTGACATGCATTTCAGGTATCTGAGCACTCCATCAGTACAGACGACATTGTAAAAATAAATATAATATATTCCTAATAAAGAAAATAATTAAAAATATAAGGTCGACATTTATTTGACCAAATCTCCACACAAGTCGATAGTAGCAACAGACCTCATGTAAATACAATTTATTTAATATTTAAAGATATATTGATATAAATAAAACACCTATCGAGATTTATAATTATTCAGGTTAGGTGGAAAGTATTTTATTTTCTCCTAGTTTTAATTTTAGTTCTTTTTAGTTGAAAGTTAGGTTGTGTTTATAAATAAACCCTTTTTTCTGTTAGGGATGGAGTTAGATGTCAGGAGTCGATTCATATATGCTAATGTCAGCTGGCATGTACCAGTTTCAATATATTTGAGTCCAACAAGCTCTCTGTAAAATCACTTTGCATGCTGATGATACACACTACAGAAATAAATATTTAAAATATCACAGATATAATTTATGCATGGCTCAGTATGATAATAATAGTACCACATGACAAAAATATGCCCACCTTACCTAATTAAAAAAGATAATGTTGATTATGAAAATTATTTGTTTGAAAGAAAATGTCAATAAAAAATATTGAACCATCATTCAAATGTTCTGTTTCCATTATTTGTTTGTTTAATGTGCAAATAAATATAATAAATTTGATATTTATATGAAATAAATAAAAACAATCTTCAATGCTTCAAAACATATTGCACTAATAATTCTTATTTTTCACTCGGAACGTACTAGTATTTAGGGCCAGCATTTAAGGTTTGTCCACGTGATGCTTCCTATTTTCCATTGAAGCAGGTCGTTATAATTATGCAAAGGCTGCTCGTTTATGTGTGTAAAAACCTAATAAAACTGGTCTTCTTATGTTACCAGCCACTGCATGAAAGAGTAGAAAAAGATTCATCCATAATATACGGAATGATATTAAAAATTGTTTGGTACAGCAATCAAAATTATATTTTATGAATCAATCATACTTAATCAAAACAAGGTAAAGAAAAACTTTACTCGTATAAATTAAAGAGGTTACCTTGAGCGCTACATTGAACACTGAACCCTTTTTTTAAAGAACTATACTTGAATATCAGACTAGTCCTCTCGGTTTATTATATTACACGATATCACAAATAACTACAGAGAACTACTGGGATGTTTCTTTACATTAAAATACACGACAAATTCCATCACGAAGTCATTATATTTGTGTTAATGTGAGTTTCCATTTTGAATTACCCAAATATCAAATTGAGATATTTCAGAAAACACTTATCATTAGTAAAATGTAATTTTCTTTAGAATGGAAATTTCTGTTGTTGATAATAGTTTAATAATATTTTTTTAGCTATTTTTAACAACATATAGTAAGAAATAAGAGTTCAGAGAATCATTAAGAGGGCTTATGATATACAAAATTGTGTGCGTAGATTTCACGCGGGACAGAAGTTAAACTTCATTTTTATTAGATATAGATAAATTTTTAGTGTTTTTATTGAACAAGAGATAATAATAGAAAATAGTAAAGTTGCGGGTATGATCTCAAATTAAAAAAAAAGAGGAGTAGACAAACACAAGCACCATTACGAGAATTCCGTTGCATCACTGTTGCATCATTTTTAACTCTCCCTTGCAGTCTATCCTTCCGGGCCGTTACAACTTGCATATAACATGCTAAACTACGTACCTATCCCCCCTCCCCCTTTTGCCGTCTTCCCATTTGACGGCTAGCGCATGCGTTGGAGTGGCGTCGCCGCTGACACACTCTCCTCCTCTACCGGTTCCCCCACCACGTACCTGACTATTCCCCCCATGCGGTCAGAATATTCGTAACATTCAAAAAATTGTGGCCCCCTCAGCAGAGAAATTTCACTTTAAAAACGCATGTTATCGTCAGATATATTCGATCAATTAGGCGTGGGGCACTACTGTCGGTGAACAGACTACACACACTGCTTCTGAATATCCGGACTGTAGATGATTCATTAGAACTTAGCCTACTGAACCGACAATCCCAGATGCTCCTTAGAGTTGTTTTTTTTAGATTTTTTTAGGTAAGATGTTGCATTATTTAGATCGCGTAATTTTTAACTTTGTTTTTCGGATATGAATTATCCCGTAAGTTTTTTAAAATTATATTACCTATTTTATTGTCAACCCTATATTTTCAAAGTTGAATTGTTTATTTATGAATAAATAAAGTGAATAATAATAATTGATAAACCATTATCCAATGTAAAAGAAAATTTATCAGGTTACGCCCCGGTCTCACACGCCATGTTGGTATTTTCGTTTTTTTCGTAGTGACTTTAACTAAAAGACTATTTATATAATTTTTTACGTTGTAGTTTTGCCATAAATATTTTCAGTATATATATATATCACTTAGTGAAATATAATAGGCAAAATAAGGCGCGCTAGTCTTTTTAATTATCATCACAAGCGCAAATTTTTAAATCCACGATTATTCATTAAGTGAATGTCTCTTGAAAATATTTTTGGCCAAACTACAAATGCAAGAAAGGTATCGATTTAAACTTTTAGAAATTTCTCTTAAAACAATTAATTATTAAAGCTTAAAAAAAACAAGATGGCGTGTGAGAACGAGCTTGTTCGACACCTTGTTCGACGCAGCCTGCCTAAGTAGACAAGTACTCACCAGACCGCAGCCAGACCACTGTAGGAACTGAGAAGAGCGACTCACCTGCGGGAGGGAAATAAAGCACATTAGCTGGCTGTGGGTTGTGTGTGGAGAGGGGAGGAAGAGGGCTGAGCGGGTAGACCGCCAGCCAGCGCAAACAGGCCAGTGTTTGCCCCAGCGGTGTCGGCGAGCTGGCGGGGCACCGCGACCACGACACAGGGGCGTAACTCGGCGAGCCGACCATCAGCCCAGGGGATTCCTCACGTGACCAGTGTACCACAGCGAAACACAAGCAGGCTACTACTACCTATATTTGCGTTATTTCAATCGATGTGGAAAATAGCGAAATTTGTTTTACGAATTACCCATTCACAACACTCAGACACTAATATATAATAATAAATATTGTTCGAGGCAAAAAACAGGTACTTTGGATAATGAAATGAAAAAAAATTTTTTTATATAAGTATTAAATTAATAAATCTCATAAATATAGAATTTTTTTTTTTTTTAAATAATTGTTCTGTGTATCTGGTTTTTCCAGCTTGAATGGAAAACTATTTGACGAATTTTGATGATTTTTTTATTAGAAAGATCTTTGGCCGACGTAAAAATATGTCTATATATTTATTTATTTCTCAAAAACTAGTGGTACATATAATTGACTACTTATCGGCTCCTGCGTGAGTAACAAGTCGTTATCATATTCTCAGTGTCATGTTCCACACGTGACAACTTACTCGGCGTACCAGCGCCTTAGCAAATCTTATGTCGTTACTGAAGGTTAGCACAGTATAAGATGACTTTAAGAATGATGAAAAAAAAAAGTTTCAGTTAATTAAAAAAAAAATCCTAGTTATGTTTTAGATCTTGTAATAGATTATTTGTTCTTTTTTATGTTAACTATAATTGCTTTAGCAAAAGGTGTACGTCTGTGTTTCCAAACAAATAAATATCCTTGTAGTAACACAGCTAAAAATACGAAAGTACGAAGAAAAATAAATAGGGCGTTATGTAACACAACAAACATAATAGCAAAAAAGTGAGTTATTTATAAAGCAGTTTTTTTGTAGTTAAACTGACAGACAAACACACTTTATTTCTACCCTCCCATATCTCAATATTCGAATTGTTCTTCTTGATATGTATGTCAATAATCGTTTCTAATATTATAAATACGAATTTGAGCTTTTTTGTTTGTTTTTTACGCTTTTACGCGGAAACTACTCAACCGATCATCATGAAATTTTGTGCGCATATTTTCAAGGGTGTAGTATAGGATATAGGACACTTTTTATAACAAATTTTATTTTTTTCCGAAGGGCAAAACAATTGATATTGGTACGTATGATCGTCCGACTAAGAGTTTGAGTAATTTGACTGAAATTTAACGCCATCTGGCGTTTCAATAAGTAAACTAAATAATTCGCCATTCTAATACTGTAATACCGGCGGTCAATTCACTATTCAATTTAGTATAGTATCTGCTTCCACATTTATTTTAATTTTTCTGTCACCGACTAGCAACCCTTAAACTTTTTTTTTTAATTTTTGAGGTTAGGTGTCTTTTTATTTTCTTCGGGAATGATTGTTTGGACATTGATGCTGAAGATTATATTTTACTTTCAAGAGAATTTTTTAATTTATTAGAAAATGATGTGAATCTTATTACTCAAGTTTTCCCGGACTTGCAACAAAATTTGAATGGTGATGAGTGGTTGTGCGCAATAGCAATATTGGGGCCAAAAAATGATATCGTAAATAAAATCAACACTTTATTTTAAAAGAGGTGCAAGGGGAAATGAAGGAGTATTTGTCAATAGATACAATCATGGATACAGAACAACGCACTTAATATCCTGCGGAGTTTTTTAATTCACTTGAACTTCCGGGTATACCCTCACATAAACTTCAAATGAAACTAAATGTACAAGTTATACTTATGCGAAATATATATGCTCCTGACTATGTAATGGAACGAGGCTTCGGATCACACAATTTGGGCAGAATATATTTGGTGCCAATATTTTAACAGGTGTCGGTAAAGGGGAAACTGTTATCATTCCTCGAAATACAATTATCCTCACTGATCTACAGTTGCAATTCAAAAGAGTTCAGTTGCCCGTCAGACTTAGTTTTGCTGTTACCATCAAAAAAGCGCAAGGGCAAACATTGCAGGTAGAAGGGGTGTATTTGGAAAAGCCATGGCCAACTATATGTAGCCTGTTCGCGTGTGTCCAATGCCCGAAATCTACACATACTTGCACCGGACAGAAAAACATAACATAGTATACAGGATCATCCTACAATAATACCCTGATTTAATCTCTTTTAAAGAAAAATTAATTTATTTATACGTTGATACTTTGAACTTTTTAAAATGTTAGTATTTAAAATTATTTATTTTTTTGTAATAATGAAACATATTTCAACAAAGCATGTTTTAAATTATTTCTGCTAAATTGTATGTTATAATTTTTAAATACTGATGATCCCAGTCACGCATAAAAAAAACAATTGCCATATTATTTTATTTTCTTTGCAATGATCTTTGATACCTATCATCAAGAACATCAACGCGAGCGAAGCCGCGGGTGAAAGCTAGAATACATATTTTTCTGAAATGTATATATTTTTAACTAATACAACAAGTTGTTTCATATGTAAAGTATTTTTTTAATAATTTTATTACCAAATGGGTTTATAAATTTTTTGAGGGCAACAACTGTTATACTGTAATTGAAAAAAAAATTTCCGATTTCATTTCGAAAATATCAGTATATACAAGAATAGTTCTTTCTAAAGTATATAATTATATCACGTGTTTTAATCAAGTTGTAGGTAAGAAACTAAGCAATATTGGCGAAAAAATTGAGTAACGTAGCGTGATTATTTTTAAATTTTACTGTACGTGGACTGAATAATGTGCAATTTTCTTTTCATAAAACAGTATTACCTTCGAAGACAATTAAGCTAAAAATGATAAGATGAATAATATTTTACTTATAAAAAATTTTATTTATTTAAATTAATCAAAACCAAGCAAATTTATTACATATGCAGCTTAGCCATTCTGGATGGTTCTTATAAAACACTAGGTGGTTGTAAGGTGTCTAGAGATTAAGAGTCTTTAGACACCTTACAACCTCCTAGTGCTTTATAGGAACCATCCAGAATGGCTAAGGTGCATATGTAATAAATTTGCTTGGTTTTGATTAATTTAAATAATATTTTTTATAAATAAAATATTATTCATCTTATAATTTTTAGCTTAATTGTCTTCGAAGGTATTACTGTTTTATGAAGAGAAAATTGCACATTATTCAGTCCACATACAGTAAAATTTATGCATGCGACCCTCTCCCTGCATGGCTAATCCCAGCATGACTAAGGCGTGATAGGCTTCGGCCTGAGACGCACTTAGGTCCCTCCCTAACTCGGACCTCTCCCAAACACACTTAGTTTTAGTTAGGTTAGGGAGAAAAAAAGAAGAAAAATAAGGTGTCTAGAGGGCCAGCTGAAAAATGATAAATGCAACAAACACTTTAATTTAATATACACGATGTTTTTATTCAATAAATTATATTAATATTGTGCGAATGAAAATTATTTCTTATATAAATATGTATTTATAAAAAAATTATTTAACAAAATTACATTTATATAAAAGGTGTTTCTGTGTTATTTACTGACCATTTTAGTAAACAAGAAATTAAGTGTCCACAAAAGAAGAAAATAATATATAAGTTCAAAATAACTTTCGGGCATTTAAACATAATAAGTACATAAAAGATTAAATTTAAAAATGTTTTTAAATAAGATTATATAATTTAAAGATACAAACATATCAAAAATTAAAATCCAAGATTTTCAAAAGGACATAAGCACAAAATTTTAAGTATCATTAAGAAATTCCCATTGAAGCTAATTTAAATTTGATAAATTTGAAAAAAACATTTCACCGTTTTTTGTTTGAAGCTTAGTTTTCTGAGATATAAGCCCTTTCAGTAATTATGAGCATAGGTATTTGTAAACCACCCATTGAAAACTGAAGAATACAACAACCATTTTGATTTAATAACAAATGCGTGTTCCACTTATGTAGCTTTATTTCAAATGTTACTCTATTGTTACACATTCATTTTCTATTTTATGCACATATTTATGGAGTAGGCTGTGCTTTATAATACACCTGTCCCAAAGGTATAAAGGTCTTTGGCGTTTCAGATTCAGTGAGTCAGTGATAAGCGTAAATATAAATAGGATATTTCATATTTCATCGCATACCAACAAAAAAAAGACAATTAAAAACATCCAATAATAATCAATCATTTAAACACAGGATCATATAAGGAATGATCATTAAAACTCAGAGCGAATAAGGGAAGATCAAGAGCATCCAAACATCGAATAACAAATAAGAATAATCAAATATACATACTATTCTTAAAGCTTCTTTAGATCAGAAATATTGAGGTACGTGTGTTAGCAGTTATACATATTTTTTATTTACGATACTGAACTATTTTGAAATGAAAATTAAACTCGACGTGTAGTTTCCCGCCTGAGGCAGGGTCAGCATGGATAGAGTGGGGCTGACACTCGCAAGAGCCGGCTGCCCTACCCAAGACACACACCTGTCGGTCCAGCCAGCCTGAGTAATGCGTGAGGTGAGATGTGATTGTTATCGAGCAGCGACTGAATGAATTGTTGGGCGAAACGGGAGTACCCCGAGAAAATCCACGTGCCACGGCAACCTCCGCCACGTTTCCCCAATTGTGAAAATTTCGGTTTTGACCCCGCCAGGAATCGAACCCCGGTCGCCTTGGTGGAATACGAGTGGATCACCCAACCACCTGTTGCAAAAATTAATTTAAATATAAATATAAACACGTGTATAAAATTAATTATTTAAATAAGTTAAAAATATCAAAATAAATTTTAATTGGTAATGAAAGTAAATCGATATTTTAAGTGTTGATAAGTCAGTAAGTGACTGATTCGATACTTAAGCCAACCTCTGCTGCTCCTCTGGGGTACGCCATTCCATGTTTGATGGCTTTTACGCTCAGAATAAAAAAAATAAATATAATTACTTTAATACTGCATGCAAATAATTAAGAGAAATAAAATAATAAAAAGGACTGGAGTTATATTATAAACATAGTTGGTAATGTTTAAATTTAAATAATTCAAAAACTTAAATAAATGCACTGAATTAAATGTTAATATAAATCCATGTATAAATTAATTATTCAATTTAGTTAAATAATTAAGATAAATTTTAATTATTAATGTAACTCAATAAACACACTGAATTTAAATAATAAGGTGATAATTTATAATTTGTAGTACAAATAATGACACATACGGAAACATAACTTCACTTATATAAATACACATGTAAATACACTTGAAAAAATGTTCAAAAACTATTTATATCACTAATATTCAAAATAAATTAATGTTTTTATTATATAGACCAGTATTTAATATCATTCACTAAAATAGGTATATGATTTAAGAGAACATTTACTTTTTTTTATTTTTACGAAGTCTTTTTTCATCTTATCAATTATGCGTTACTTACTGCGTGCAGTATAAATTCGCGTAATTATTTTTTGATAACGTAGTACCTATAGAAGTATAACATAACCACACTTATGAATAATTTGTATGCAGCCAGTTTTCATCCAGTCAATTTTTTGTATGCTGCGCGTGCATCATAAAAATTCCCTCTCATCATTTTTTCATAACGCGCCCAAAGAAGTTTAACTTCAAAAAACATTTCACTAAATTGGAATTAAATATTTAATTTCTTGGCGTAATTTTAGTTACCTGTAAGGCGCCTAAGGCATTCGTTGAAAAATGATGAATTTAATAAACACTTTAATTTAATATACACGAATTTTTTAATATAAATCTAATATATTTTAATATATTTTAATATTTTGCAAAAGCATTAATTGTCTTCGGTGATATAATAATATTCCTTGCTGCTGATTGATTAAATATACACTTTCACTTGACTTGCAGCTCTTTATCGTGATAAATCCAAATACAGTTGGTCTTGTGAAGATATATAGAACAATAAAGCATGTATTTCATAATTTATTGCATATAAAGGTGATACCAACAAAAAGGAAATATCATTCATCTACCTCATGACATTAATCATTCAAACACAGAGAAACATAATGGAATACATTAGGCATGCATATGGAAAGTTAATGGTCATATAATATATGGGAAGATAATGGTCAAGCACATAATTATTCACACACAGAATTATACAAATCAACTAACACACAGAATCATACATTTAAGATACTTAACTCACTGATTATGTGCACGAAAATGATATGACCAACAACAAGATGTCAAAATATTATCTTTGTGCCACAATTTCGGCAGCAATTCTAGAAGAAACAGGTTAGCAAAGAGCATTTAAAATGTCACACTGTAATCGCATGAAAACAGAATTGCGCCACGGACTCGGTCGCAATGCTAGGAGGTATAGGTTAGCAAAGATCACTAAAAAATACATAGCCTACAGCGTTACGCGATCATTAGTCAGTGATGAGCGTAACTATAGCCTATTTCTTTTTTTTTTTTTAATTTTCACCACTGACGGTTAAAACAGTGGTAACATTGTTATAAGAGAAAATAATTTAAGTCAGTAAATATACTTTGGGTGAAAATAAGAATAAAATCAATAACTTTACAGACAAAAATGTCAATTTAATTATACTTTAATATTCCAAAATTTGGCATTGTACGCTTACAAATTGGCTTGGATTCGACTGAATATTAACAAGAAAGGCTCTAATTCTAATATAAAGATAATATGTAATAGCTGGTCCGAGCCCTGGGTATTGGGTGAGGCTTGGACTGTCGGTCCAGCATCTTGTACTGACACGGCCATCTTGTATGACCTGTACCTCAAACCCGGCTGCCACTTTGGATGACGTCACATCCGGCATCTAGGATTCCGCCATTTTGAATATCGCGATCTGGGAATCGAGTGTCCCACTCTCGAATGTTGCACTGCCCGTTACTGTAGAACTTTCCACCATCTTGGATTATGATGTCATCGCCGCCATCGTGGATTATGGCTTCAACGCCGCCATCTTGGATTATGGCATTACAGCCACTATATTATTTTCTTCTGCAGGACGTCGCCATCTTACACGATGTAATGTCAGCCATCTTTGTTTCCACGGTTTGGAAGCGAATTATTTTGAACCATGAGAGCTCGGACCCCTGGATTGAAAAAAGAATAATCCGCCTTTGACAACTTGGCCGTCGAGATATTTACCATACAGTAACAAGCTATACGTTGGTATGTTTTGCACTGGGTTATGGGTGCGGTGAGTGTGTCTGTGTCCGCTTACTAAAATTGTGATGTTTATATATCGTGCTTGATTAATGCGTATTTTAAAACCAAATAATACTTCAATAATTTTCGTTATTGTACACCAAAACAAATGAAAAATGTTTTACGTAGTGGGTATTTTTTCTTCAGTTATCAAAATTATCGCTAAGTGGTAAAAAGTGAGTAAGAAATTTTACTAAAAAAATGATATCTATGATTTTATTACAGCAGAAAATAAAAAAACTCTAATAATTAATATTTATTTCTTACTTCGTGAAATTTAACCAAAGGTTTTAAAACATGAATATAGTGTTAAAATTAAAAATCGTACCTCCGGAATTACTAAATTTACAGGATTATCCTGTATAAAGATTTAATAATTTTTTTTTTACAATTATTGAATCTCCATTTTATTTTAAGTGAATGTGGTGTTGGTTAAATTGATAAGATATTAGCTAACAATATCTTAAACAATTAAATCAGGAGGTAATACATCGTGTGTTAAATGCTTTTACATAAATAATGGATAGTTTTTTTAACATCTTTATTTCGCAACTAAAGGGGTAAACAATTCATAATAGTGTTTTTACTGGGGTAACGAATGTCTCAATATTTACAAAGTCAGGAGTTGTGAATTTTTACATAGATCCTAAAAAATTTACGTTTAAAATCATGATTGGGTTTTATTTATTTTATTTTAGTTTATTCTCTTGGAAAATGGGGTTATATTTGATTACTTGCGATTTTTTTAATAAGAACCTTACATACTTACAAATTCAATAATATTTTATAAAAATTTTACATGCATTTTGAAGTTAAATTAAATATTGATTAATTTACAAATAATGGTTTCAAGTGTTTGCAATAAAAATATTTTTTAGATAGTACGCTTTGTAGTTCTGGTACCTAATCTATATTAATATATATAAGTAAAATTAAGCTAAATTGACGCACACATATAGTTTTTTTTACGAAACAGAATGGTGATAGAAGTTTTTCACACGCATACCTGTAAGATATAAAATACCACAGTTTATTTTCCTTATTTTTTCATGACGAGTAAAACATACTAGGATCTCCGTCTCCGACGCCCTGCAAGACAAACAAAGAACGGGTTTCGGAAAGAGGGCAGGAGGCGAAAGTATCGATTATCGAAGTAATGAACTCTCGATCTCTCGACTCGGTCTGCGAGGAGGGGAAGTGGTAAATAAGTCCTCTGCGGCCGAAGAAGGACAGAGACCGCGAGAAGGAACAAGAAAACAGAAGAGGAAGTGCAAGTCAGGTGGCCGTAGCGAAGGAAGTGGGCAAAGAAAAAACACACAAAGGCAAAGGTGCCACGCAGGAGAGAGGACAAATGTTTATTTACCTCTTCCGGAGCTCGCGGCTAGCGGTTAATCCACGCGAAAGTGGGATATACGACGAGAGGCTGGACAAACTTTCCCTTCGGCGTCGAACTACAGGTATCGACTTCGGGGGCGGTCACCAACATGGAAATGGAAGTGGTGGGTTTTCAAATTACTTTTTTTTTTTAAGTGAAACTTCTTTCGACGCTACGAGAGTAATATTTCAAGGGCGAATTTCAATGCAACGTTTTCGTGAAAAGTTGTGAAGCGTTTCTTACGCAAAAATGTACTTGTCCACAGATATACTTCTACTTCCGAGTCGAGGTTCGACTTGCCATAGAAGTTTCACTTCTATCACGTGTAGTTGGTAACACGCGCACTTTTAATTTAGTTAGTGATTTTGCCCATTGTTAATTAAAAATGTATAACATAAATTTTCTATGATTAAAGTACATAATATATTAATAAGAAATATATTGAAATTATTTAATGATTTTGAAACGTACTGTAATTGACAAATTTGAAGAAATTAATAGAAAAAATAATTTTTAATAATATCCTTTTATAATGATTTATGCAAAATCAAGACAGGACGAATTATACTAAGGGAATAATGTATTTCTTACCTCTATAACATGACCAACATATAATTATTCAGTCAGAAATAAACTTATAATGATTTTTTATATCGCAATTAGTTGCAATGCAACTGTTTATAATAAGTCGTTCATGCACAGTAAGTCCCATCAGAAACACTTGTGTATAGCAAAAAAAGCGAAGAAAAATACAGTAACTTGTTCTTTGCACATTCGTGTAGATGTCTAAACAAGTTTATTATTGACGTGACGTCTAATAAATCGATGAACGCCGTCTGCACGCACGAAAAAGTGTGCCGTTACGCACATTGTTCCGTTAGGGTGTGGCCCGTTACGCTCATTGTACTCTTGCGCCGCACCGACAGAAGTGAAAACTTAAAACTTTGTGTATAAATGTGTTTCTACGTCAAATGTAGGTAAGAAAATGAATCTGATTACTAGTATAATTTCAAGTACTTATTCTTTTATTATAAAAAAAGTAGAATATGTCGGTGAGTGCAGTAAAAATAGGTTATGTTACAATAAATTGACTAAAAAATTATGGTGATTCATATAATTGATGATAGATATTTGATTACAGTTTATTTATATGAAAACTTGTCCATAATTATATTTAAACTTTATAGCTAAACGCCAGTTTTTAAAATTCATACAAGTCATCTACACGTGAACTGTTTCGTCGACTGGTTATAAAGTGAAGTTAAAAGTTAATGTGGTTTTCATTGCTTATTACAACAACAATTTCGGCAATAAAGGTTAATTATTCTTGCATTTAAAAAATATGATTACTAGTATAATTTTAAGTATTTATTTTATTATTAAAATAAAAATTATTCAATTTTATTCATAAAAGTATGCAATCATTTCATCAATGTTTTGTTATGACGTCACGTTAAACTATCGTCCGTAAACCGACTTTACAGACAACCAATTTTTTATTTATTAGTGGTTAGGTTTAATCATCAACGAGAATACGCAAAATTATTTAGCGTGATAGATCAAAAAATAATGTTTCATTTACCATGGCCCTCTGATGTTGTATCTACGTTATGTATAATCTTCTTATATGCCTAACTCATCTATCGATGTGAGTAAAAGGGTATTAAAAAAAATCCTAATTCAAGAAAGGTATTCAGTCTTAATAATTGCTGTTTTATGTTCTAATGAATGCTGAGGTGTATTACCATGTACAAAATAACATTAAAAATGCTGTATTTTACATTTGCTTATATTTAAGAAATTCTATACGTTCAAACAGGAGCAGATGTTGACAGAATTTATTTTTTTTCAAAAGTGAAAAAAAAAACCGTATGGTTTTCTCGAGGTATTTCCAGTACATTTACTCCCTCGCTCATTCAGGAATTGCTCCACCGGGGAGTGTGGCCTGGTTCATAAACAGCAGCTGGTAAACCTCGTCACTGCAGCTGTGCTGCTCTACACACTGCCAGACCAGACCCTCGGCAGGTCTGGTGGTCGACAAGGGCCTGTTTGTCGCCAGACCAACACCGTCGGGGTGTACTTCCCGGCTAGTGGTCGAGTTGGAGACCCGCTACCAGCTGTGATCTGCTGTGGTCTGGGAGTGGCCGGTGTGGGAAGCCTACGATGTACATTCTGTATTTAACAGACCCGAATACTCACGTTGGCAAGCCTTCTTTCAACAGATGAGAGAGCCAAACCTCCGATCGTGCATCTTCGGTTTATTTGTTCATTGTAAATGAATAAATATACAATTAATGATAACTAATGGTCAATTAGGTTAGGTTAGCTACATTATAAATACTTTAAAACGTTATGGACGGTTGATTTGGTTAGGATAGCTACAGTAAAGTTACTGTGAAATCATGTAAACAAAAAAGCGAGCATGAACTTCGGGGAACTTCGGGTTTGGCTCTCTCGTCTGTGAAAAGAAGGCTTGCCAACGTGAGTATTCGGGTCTGTGCAATACAGAATGTACATCGTAGGCTTCCCGGCCGATGTTGTCCCCCAAACTTGCACAGCACACTTCAGTATCTACTGCGCTTTGGTCGAAGACACACCGTGTTGCTGGCTCCCGATTTCTTTAAAGACGCTTACTCCTGGCTTTCGAAGTGCTACAGGGTTCGCGGGTGTAGGTTCCAGTTTGTGGGTGAATTAGGTTTAATTTCTTATAATACAAGTACTATACCCTTTGTTTTCTCTGTTTTTGCTTTTTTTTTCAAGTCACTCATTGACATAATGCACAAATCAATTTCTACATTTTTCTTTCCCCCCCCCCCCCCCCCGTGGAGAAACCATATGCAGTGACGCGCATAAAATCAATTCTGAGAACTTGTGATGACGTTGGGGAAGGATTCATTTCACCCCTTCCCTGCCCCTCAACCGTCTGTTCTGAAGGTGTGATGTGAACTCTGTTGAACCTCAGACTGTCTGGCTGGAGTGTCGTGCCTGGTGGTTCTCACACTCGTGGTTGATTCTTGTGCAAATAGGACTGTCAGCTCGAGCAATGGGAAGCCTAAGATGTACATCAAGCTCTGTCCCTGCCCAAACACGCCCGAATATTCACCTTCGGCCAACCTCGGGTTTATTTATATATATTTATATTACTTTGTTTATTTTGATGTAGCTATACTAACCTAACTAACAGTCCATAGTGTTTTATTGTAGCTAACCTAACCAACCACTTTTAATATTTGAATTCATTTTTCCTGCGCAAAAATAAAACAAGTCCCGAGGTTGGCCGAAGGTGAATATTCGGGCGTGTTCGGGCAGGGACAGAGCTTGATTACATCTCAGGCTCCTCTTGAGCAACACTGCAGGCCTCGATCGCGGGGTGCTGCACGTTGACCACCACGACGACGAGTAATCTGTGCCGCGCGCTGATAGAGTGCGCCAATTAGCGAGGGCCGGTCGCCCCGTCGGGATACTGTCCGAGGTCGGCCGGGGACGGGAGAGGGTTGCGGGAATACCAGCGCCGGGGGCGGTCGCGGCGGGGTGGCGCTGATAGCCGAGATGTCGAAGGGATTAGGCAAATTGCCGGTCAGCCCCTTATCGCGGCCCGGGGCGGGCTTTGTGCCCCTCCGTGTCGCCCCAGCCACAGTGGTCCTCTCTCATGCCTCTCGCACTGGTTACTTTAAGGAGGACATGCACACCATCTCGGCTTCAACGCTCTTAAAGCGACAAGAACTTCTTAAATTTTGATTTTCTTTTTAAATTTGCTTATGTTTAAGCATGGTGAATAATTTAGCCGAATACACGAATTTAATAATAATAAGTTGCTACAAATATACAATTAATTTTTTCCGATGAACACAATATTAATAACACCAATAATAGACAATATTTACTATCATTTTAAAACCACTAATGTGTAATCAATGATTTGAATCTTTCCGTCCATTCGTACACTGAAATGGACAATTTATATTTCAAAGACACATAGAGTTTATCAAACCTTGAATTCTAGTTTATTGCTATTCATACTTTATGGCTGTGGAAGAAAATATAATTTTCATATAGGTTTAAATAATATAATAAAATATATACTTACATTAAAATTTGATATTATAACCACAGGAAAGTCTATAAAATGGTGTTAATAAAAATTTAAAAAAATATCTGATAGCTTAGTTTTGACAGAGTGTGACTGAAGTGGATAAAGATCAAATTATGTCAATACAAACGAACAAAAAATTATCATATAAACTGCTGTAATCAATATGGAGCCTTTCTGTCCCTTTCCCTTCCCGTTAATTTTCCTGGCAATTTGATGGATGATTGTAATGCCTTACATCGTGTCAGGAGAGGAGGAATATGTTTCAACAGCGCGCTCTACGCTGCTGGTTGAACAAGGAGGAACGCGAGCGCACTGGTAGCAAATATAACATTCAAGGCACTTACAGCTGACTCTATAGGATGCTTATATCTATTTTCTGAATCAAGCGCGGGCACATAATCTCTGTCTTATTCTTTCATTCATCTATCTTTCTCGGCTCAATTTTTGTTTTGGTGGGGGGAGGGGAGACGAATCACCGCACAAAGAGGAGAACGAAAAAAAGCTCAGCAACGTATTTAGCATAGTGTTATTTTTATGTATAGTTGGTCAAGTACCTAATCTCTTTCCTTTCCACGTCAGAAACGTTTCACAACAGTGTTTCACGGAAACGTTGGCTTAAAATTAGGAATTGAAGTTTCACTTCAAATATCCCGGAATCAAAACCTTGAAGTTTGTGTCATCAGCCATGAGCTCTAAGCACTGAGCCTACATGTTGGACCAAGTAATGTTTATCGAAATATAAAATTTAAAAAAATGTTTACTGTCAATAAAAATACTTTGGCGCTTTACATGAAAAGAGCATAGAGCATACGCATACTCCTCCTTTAAAAACCACAAACAGAAAACTCAGTTATATCTACATGGAAAATCACGGGTGTTCAAACGATTTGGTTGGAAGGGGATTGCGAAAAAGTACAGAGGTACAGTACAGTCGTACAAACAAACCAGAGGGTTAATATTTTATTTATTTTTTTTCTTCTTGCTGCGCATTTCGCTTTTCCAGCCCACTTCGATTTTACCCACGAAATTCATTCGTTCTTTAATTTCCGATTGAATGACTTTATCGTTGAATGATTTTGAAGGAAGTCAGAATCAAAACTACAGTGCACGAAGCCTTAAATATATTGAGCAATTCACTCGCTGAGAGAAAGCATGCTCGATGTCATCGCGCCACCGCGACAACTACATCTATATATATAAAAATTAACCCCTATTTATCCTGGTCATGCTATAACTTGAGAATGGCTTTACCGATTTCATTCATTTTTTTAAATGTTTTATACTTCGTAGAAGGTTCTCACATTAAAAAAATTAAGAAAATTGCGCAGAAACTTAGAAGATTTAAGAAACTTAACGACTCCCTTTATTATAAACTCTTTTAATGTAACCTTAGCCCCAGCGTTATATACTCTTTGCTCTTTGGAAGGCGGTCGAACAGCTCATTCAGCACTCAAATTGCCGGTGAACATGCAAGTGAATGAAACTCCAACTTGCAACCTTTAGAGGAATTCTGCGAAGGCCAAAGTGTTACAGCAAAGCAGATCAATCGTTTGGGATGAATGCACGATGGCACAAAAATAATCTTTGGAGTTATTAGACCGCACTATGAAAGATTTACGAAACAAACAAAACCGGTTTGGTGGAGCGATTATTCTATTGGCAGGTGATCTTCGACAAACATTGCCAGTAATGCCTCGATCAACGCCAGCCGACGAACTTAATGCTTGTTTCAAGTCGTTTATTTTTTGGAAATACGTCAAGACACTATAATTAAATATGAATATGGGTGTCGTATTACAAAATGACGAATCTGGTGAAGTATTTTCCAAACAATTCTTCGATATTGGTAATGGCAAAATTCCTGTTGACACATCGTCTGGATAGATTACATTCCTTGCAAATTTTTGTCACTTTACTGAATCAAAGACCGAACTCATCGAGATGGTTTTCTGAAACATTGCTGAAAATTACAAAAATCATGTTTGGTTAAGTGAACGTGTTATATTGGTCGCAAAAAACGTTGATGTCAAAGAAATGAATTTTAAAATTCAAAGTAAGATAGCTGGCGAATTAATGACATACAAATCGGTTAATTCCGTTACTAACAAAGATGGTTTTGTCAACTATCCAACATAATTTTTAAATTCCGTGGAATTTGCCGGATTACCACCTCATAATCTGAAACTAAAAATTTGATTGGTAATGATAATGTTACGTAACATAAACCAGCCACGTCTTTGTAATGGCACTCGGCTTGCGGTGAAGAAATTAATAAACAACGTCATCGAAGCCACAATTTTAAAAGGGAAATATAAAGGCGAAGACGTTTTGATTCCACGCAGCCCTAAGATCCGAATGACATGCCATTCGACTTTAAATGGTTAAAATTTCCAGTGCGGCTTGCATTTGCAATGTCAATAAATAAATTACAAGGGCAGAAGTTAATTGTTTGTGGCATTAATCTTGAAAATCTCTCCACCTACTGGACGTGATAGCCTGTCCAACCGAATGTATGTACCTAGCCACCGACTGGAGGTGACTGGTTTATCTAATGCCATGTGGAGATGCTTTGAAAAATATGTCAAGTCATGTAAAGGAATCGCTTCGCCGTATAAGAAGAGCGCATACATCGGTAAATGCTTGTAATTTGTTTGAATATCTGTAATACATTTTTTACTTGTAATTTAGTTGTTTTATTTTTCGAACCTGTATTTTTTTGGTAATTTTAATTAAATTATTCTTTATTACATCAAGCAATGCTAGAACAAATGACGGATATCGATTAAATCAATCATTATTTAAACGAGTGACTTTGCTTATGAATTATGGGATTTTTCCCAAATTTGTAGCTAAAAAACAGCGATTATTAATATGGCTGTCAAGAAGGCTGAAAATATGGTGGACGCCACAGTTATAAATACTACTGCACTATTGGGAAAAAATTAAACTTATATGGCTACAGCGCCCTCTAGCAAACGAAAATGAACTGGCAAACTCCACCAGACATCAACAAGTTGGCTGACATGACGTCATACTGGCTTGCGTAATATCTGCCTGGGTATTAGTGGTAGGAAGTCAGTCTATCGGTGGCTTCCGTGGAAGAAGGATCAGTCTCAATCTTTTAATCGAATGACCTCGTCAGATTCAAACCAAAAACTCCATAATTCCATTTTTTTTGTTAAAATTGAATCGAATAATTGTTTTAATTAATTTAAATTTTTTTTTTGTTAAAATATAAGAGTAGGCCTAATTACGGATTTTCAAGACGTAGGGCGTACCGAAAATTGCAATATTTATAGAATCAAAGAGGCTGGCCTCCAGCAGAACATAAAATACCAAGATGGCGGTCAACAGCAGACGACAACAAGATGACGTCCATAATGGAAACTGCAATGTTCTGGAATCCAAGACTGCGGCCGTATCTAAAAGTGCAACGATGACATCATACATGACCAAAACGGCGGGCGTACCGAAAAGTACTAGATTCGGGGAGTGGGGCGTTCGATTTTATTATTATTATACTGCATTCGAATAATGGGACGTTCGATTTCAAATTGGCGGGCGTAGCGAAAAGTGCAAACTTTGAAGTAAACATTTGTTATGTGTTTTAGAATATATTTAAAAAAATTTGCCGAAATTTAAATATTTTGTTTTTACGGTCAGAATAAAGGTCATGATCTCGACGGCTTTGGAAGGCTTGTCGATGAGGAATTTTTGCCGATTTTTGGAATTTGAGTTCTTTCAAAGTCAAATGTATTTTGAGTTATTCCGAATTTCGAATTTTTGAATTTTTGTGGTGGAAAAATGAGAAATTTTTCCTAAAAACGCCAACTTTTCCTTATAAACAGGGAAATTTCTTGGAATTTTGAGAAAATTTTAGTCAATTTTTGGGAATTTTGAAGGTCAGGGTCATTCAATATGGCCGCATTGACTTCAAGGAGTCTGTCATTAACCTGCCTCACGCCTCACACTCCTACTCCTGCGCCAGGAGAAACTTTTATATACCAGTGAAAAGATTAGTAAAAATAAAACCGACATTATTTACTACTTTTACATAATCCAATTTTTATTCTAAACATACTAGAAAATAAGATGTCATTACAGCATTATGCTTATGCGATTTTAATTGTGTAAAAATGTAATTTAAATATGATGTGACGCGGAGCTAATTTGAAAAATGTTGTTCTGCTACAGTTTGACCTCGTGGGTCCACCACTGCTGCTTCTCACCCCCCCCCCCCCCCCACCTTTTCCACCTTCCACACCTGTGAGACTGTTACTTCCAAACCTTTAATAAAGAAAATCTGTAAATATAATTTCGAAAAACCAATTGATAAAATTAAAAAATTGCAAGTATTATTAACGTGATGAAACATAAACTAAAATATATCGTCTATAAATATATATTTTTTTAAGTTTTATAACAATTTTATTATTTCAAAAATTTGATCTTAAAGAAATTATGAACTTTAAGTGGTTGTTTGCCCCCACAATATCGTAAGAATACAGTACAAAGACACTGCATGCTTACTTTTGACACACAACACTATACAAAACACAGTGTATATTATATCCTTGAAAAAATTGAAAAACGTTTTTACTATTTGTCCACATAGGAAGTTTCAATATGGTGAACTATCATGGGTGTAGTTGGCTATGAGTTTATATATTTACAATCGCACTATTAAACTTTATATACATATATAGTGAACGAGTCTTTCAGTACTCGTCAGTGATGTGTAAACATGTAACCTCGGTAACGAGAAAGTTCTTGTGTTCTCTTAGTGTTCATGTAGCAAATAAATTTATAATCCCAAACTCGGACACTAAATTTAACAAACAATTTTTTTTAATAATGTCGATCGGGGAAAGAAGGATAAATAAAATATTTACTTTACAAATACCAAAATTTCTGTATGCGAATCACAAATATACCTACTATTAGCGGCCACTGCTGAAATTCGCTGCCTGAATCGCAAATATTGCTTGCCACCATCACACGCAGATATCAGCAAGGCTCCGATAAAAAAAAATATTAAAAACATGATTTGGACCTGATTTACGACAAAGGATTTTATTGTAATTAGTTAAAATATAATACTATAAAGTTTCCGCATACGTTATTAGTAATACATATAAAGCTTTTGAAAATTGTGTAATGTTTTAACCTGAAACTATTTAAAACACATATATCACTAAGCATATGTTTGTATTTTGGTGTTTGCGTAAACCATTGAAATCAGTCTGTAAATACTTTCTACAAATAAAGCTTTACCTTATTGTGCTGATTCAAGAGTATTATATTATAATGTTACAAAAAGTAAAAAAAAAAGTTTTCATCACTGATTTGATTTTAAACACTCCCCATATGTTTTATAGCACACATTCTACCACTGCGCTAATGGAAACTATCAGCACAGTATAGTAGGAAAGTTATGTAATATGAAAAGTGTAATGCCAGCTTTCTTAGTTAATTCAAAACTTGGGATTAGTTTTTATTACGATTATTTTTGTTTACCAAATATATTCGGGGGGAAGTTTAATTAACATAGTTTCCTTGGCACACCAATATATTTGGTATGTTCCGTAATGTTAACGAAAGTAAATTTATACGGTTTTTTTGTTGCTACACGTGGGTCCACCATTTTTGTGACACATTTCCGTTCATCGACTTCCGTTACGTTTTTACGAAATTACTCCTGCTAAATTCTGTATTCAGAGAGTTAAGATGTTAACACGTCCAAAGAAATAAAACAAGACAAATTCGTGAAAAAATTAATTGTGAGGTGCATACGTGTTTGTTACGTGTTCGACATTTCTTTATTCTCATTGGTCATCGAGCTTTCGATTAAGTGTTAAGGTATGAGATAAAGAAATAACCAGTTAAATTTTGATTGTAGGTTTTCGCAATAATATTTCTGTACAGGAAGAATAATATTCTGATCCCACAATAAACAAACAATCAGAGAAATTGTTTCCACCTGGCCACGCATTTCTTTAGTCATTGCTACTCACAGGAACCAATCACAGCCCTTGTAGATGGCTGTAAGCCGCGCATACCTATACGTCTGGAACAACATCGTTTGTACGGACGTGATCTTAACCCAACAGCAATAAGTAGAAAATTATAAATGTTTTAAACTATATTGGAAGTAGAAACGTCATTTACAGATTAAGGCATTAAATAATGTAGTTCGTCAGGAACATATTATCTGTGTTTTAAAAGGGAAGCATTTTTTGATACGCTGTACGTAATCAAAGTGCGCTGAGCGAGAGACAATGCGCTCACACACGCCCACTCTCTCCCCACTCCACTGAGAGCTTGCACTCCTGCCGTCGAAGTTCCCTCGCGACTCGCTCCCGCAGATGAGAGACGAGGGAAAGAGATTAGTTACTTTTTTTCCCCCTTCCATTCATTTAGCGAGGTTTTTCCCTTCCCATCCTCGTCCGGAGAGCTGCCTCTGGCCGCCCGCGCTTTCTTCTTTGGCCGGAAAGTAAGAGGAAAGAAGAGATGAAGAAGATGGGAAGGGAAGGTTTTCGGGTGTAGACCGCGGTCGGGAGCGGTGGTGCAAAAATTGGATCAGGAAGGGTCTTTTATTTTCTCCTTCTTCCCTCGTCCCCATCCTTCCTCTGGAAGACAATCGACGTTGATTAATGAACGGAGGACTGTGGAATGGCGAAGTGATTGATCGGCTGCAGGACGGTGGGTGGAGGAATGGGGAGGGGGAGAGAAAGAAGGCAAGGACCACGCAACAGCGCACCTCGGGCTGCAGGGTTTACCCGCGCAGGGAGCTGCCCAATTAGACACCTCCAGGCGGCTCTACAGTGTCTGAGGTGGGCAAGTGGCCACATCCTGAGCAAACGACTGCAACCTTACACCAAATACGTTTACTGTGAGCTTCACATTTCTAGCAATTTCATAAAGATTTTCACGATTCTAGAATCGATAGGGGGATTGTTTTCCCGCTTTTTCTTTAATAAAGATTGACAAAAGTATCATAATTTATGTTAGGTACATTATATTTTTTACGCTTATTATGTTATAATTTTTTTTACATCATAGCATACAAATATTGTGCTATTTCCTTTTCTTTGAATTTATGTACAAATTTAGAATCTGTTACATGTTTCACTATAATAAAGAAAACATTTTTTCTCTCTCAATAATGAAACACTTTGAACCAAATTAACTATGAGAGCCTTTATAAAATATACTTGAGAATACAAATGTAATTAACTTTTTGAATTATCTTGCTAAAATAATAAGTTATTAATGGAAAAAATTTCACTAATTGAGAGTACTTTTGGCTAATAATTGAGGTCTATTTTTTAGTGTAAAAATTATTTCATCACATTTATGTAAGCTTTAACTGCAAAAGCAAAGGTAAGACTTCAAATAACTAGAAATAGAAGATTTCACGTTACCAAATTGATTAACTGTGAACTGGGCAAATACAACAAAAGTAAAAAAAAATTGGAACTTCGCCCTTAAGTCTCGACCTCAGACAATATTTTGAATTTTTTTACTTTAATCTAAAATTTATATAAATCTTTTGTATCGGAAGTTGCTCTCATGAAGTCAAATTGTTGTCACTATCCATATAAGTAAACTCACATATTAAAACTTTAATTGTATTATTATCACACAAATATGTAAACAAATTGTTCACTATGATTAACTGATATTTTGTAAATAAAACTGAACTTGAAATACGAAATTATAAGCAATTACAATAATTAAAGATTATTTAGTAAACTCTGCCGATAAATTCTCCTAAAATATTATGTACTTACGATCGTGGCATTTGTTTAAAATCGGAATTTTGTGAAAAGTGTAAATAAATGTTTTGGTAACAAAACCAATTTTGTTCTAAATAATGTAAATTAATAAAATTCAAATGTGTATTTGAACTTTCTCTGGATGCCAGGAATAGCTCTATTAGACAATGCGATATAACTTTAATGAATGACGTTTTCAGCTATCAAGTAATAATATTATACTTTGGCAAAATTACTATCGACGAGGATGGGATTCGAACCCACGCGTGCTGAGCACATTGAATTAGCAGTCCAACGCCTTAACCACTCGGCCACCTCGTCGGCCATGTTGGATTACTAATAGAATAGGAATGTATGTAACGGTAGTAGTTATCTGGCATGAAGTTTGCTGAAGTACAAATACTGTTCTTATCGCAAAACATGCACTTGAATGTTATTAACTACAGCACTATTTAAAAAATATTATTTATTATTTTACTTTATGATTGTTTTATGAAATTCCTCTGGAAAAACGTAGGTACTGCGCGGAAATTTTAGTTATGCCAAGGGTCTGTAAAGTGCAAGGACAAGTAGGTTTACCATGTGGGTTGTTCCATTTATATCACATATGTTGTTTGTCGAAACCAGAGTGAAGCTGACTTATCGAAAACGTCCTTCGATCAATACTATTCCAAACTCTGGTTATCTTCGGACGAGTACTTCGTATCTTTGAGCATTCGCGGCAGAAGAAATGGGCCTCTGCCTTCCGACCCTGCTTGCACAATGTAAATGAGTAAATCATACTTGTGTATTTCCCAATCGCTTGGTTGGTGATTATCCCAGGTAGCCTCGCCTGCTGACGCAGTATGCCATGTGTTCAGTAGTAGTACCCAAGGTTGAAGAATGCTCCGGTTTCACCCGTCTTTTCTTCCCTGTTGTTTTATCATCATTAGTGTGAGTAGACGACGTCTCTTGTGCACGTGACTGAGAAGATTAAACATCTCGCGGATGGCAATCTTTCACAGACGAGACGATTCGTGGGTGAACGAAGGCTGTCGAGACGAAAGCGATCAGAAATTGAAATCTTGGCGACTCCTGTCCCCACCAGCTTGACGAGGCAGGGGAAATGAGCATGGATGGTTTCGGAATGTTGAATAGATTCGTGAACGAGAAAGCGCCGAGGAAAAGGGGAAAGGGAGAAGGGGTGGGGTGATACATATTTCACCGCGACAGCTGGAAGCGTCATTGAAACGGTGTTTACCAGATCTCTCTCATTCTTCCTGACTCTCTCCCTCTCTCCATCTCCGGAACGAAGCGTTCGTGCTCCGAAACAGCGAGTGTTCGAGAGAAACAAGCCTCACGCGATATAGCACGTTCCAGGTGTGAGCGGGAATTCCCCCCCCCCCCCCCTTTTTTCCACCGTTTCACAGAGGGAGTGTTGGCTCCAGTGCAAAAAAATATATATACACAGAAACAAAAAAGCTTTGCGAGAAGCGCCTCGTTTCACCGGCGACCAACAATGCAGCCGCGCGCTCTGGCGGAAATGAAGTCTGCGATTCGCGGTGCACGGACGAAAAAAGGAAACATTCCGGGGCGACGAGGAAAAAACACGAGTGTGGGTGTGACGCGAGGGGAGTTGACTCGTGTCACGACTGCGTCAGTGCCTCGAGTGCGCGGTGGAAATGGAACCGATAACTCTTGATATCTATACTCTTCTCCACCTTTTTTATTTATTGATTTTCCCCTTTACCTGTTTTCACCGTTTGTGATGGTAGCCCAACTCCTCAAGGGTGCTTTCGGAACGCATTTCATGATGAATTTTAACAGCGGTTAACAACTATAATTTCTTTCTGAAATTTTTTAAATTTAAATAGCATGTCATTAAATTGTGTCCCTATATATAGTTTTTGAACCCTAATTTCTGCTTCTTGTACATTTTGGTATTAATCAATTTTAAAACCTGAAAAAGTTTCTTGATTTTTAGGAAATCGTGATATTAATTTTTAATTCATTGAGCTGTGCCAACGTTTAATTCCTGAATCTATAGTTTTAGTTCCAAATTCTTTCAATGAATTTCATAAAACTGAAGCAAAATTATAGATAAACAACATAACGACTTGCTAAGAAATTGTTTCCAGTATATCCTGGTATAAATGCAAAGCTGTTACAATATTTTATTAATGTTAATATTGACAGCTACTTATACAGTTAAATTCCTTAGAATAAAATATTTAATGTTTTGGAAAACCACGTTTCAATTGTTTTGTTTTTTCAGTTAAATAATTAGTTAAAAAATGCAATGAATATAAATATCTGAATTTGGGTAAGAATTAGGTAAAGTTTTTGGCAGCTGTATGTGTAGTTTTCTTTCCGATCCATTGGTTTAATCATGCCTTATAGATATTTACGATTCGTGTGACGGATTGGTTATTTTTTATTGCTTCATATTAAAGTTCGTTTAAAATATGGAATTGGAAAATAAGCTTAGTATTTGAAGTCACATTTAAAATCAATTTCCTACGGAGCATATCAAGAATCATTAATAAATGAACAGTAAAACGTTACTAAAAAAATTCATGGTGTTTTTTCATCACTTGCGGATGACACTGAAACATCCTACGCGAATAGCGTGTTAAGTCTCAAATTAGCCAGTTAAACTTCATTGTCAGCCAAAGGTATTTACTACAGACTGTTCATGTCATACATACGAATTACGCCACATGTGTGTTCTTATATCTAGACAAATAATTGCGCCTGCATTTTTTGTAAACGGGAGGCTTGGCATTTCATACTTAAAATATAACATATATGGGTACTAAACTTGCTCATTCTTACATCGGTAAATCGGAAGCATTTTGACTTGTCATAAAATACACCTTCATTTAATGAACTGTTATCTTTGTTACCGCCTTTTATTTTATTGCTCATAATGTTTTCGGCTAATAAGCAGTCAGGTACATTAATAAACATGTTCAGCGATGTTGTCATGAGTTCCTTTGAGTTTAGGGAACTTTCAGATGTTTTTTTTTTTTTACCTCGTCAATTGGAGCAATTCTCGCTTCAGTTCGATTTTAGCCGGTGCCTGTCTCCCACGCCAGACATGCCGCGGAAACGCATTTCCCGCTTGTCTTTTAAGGTTATTTTCGCCTCTTTCTCCCCATCGTCGCCAGCCCTTCGCGGCGGAAGAGTGTAGGCGGCGCCGGAATGAACCTCGTAAATTGTCTTTGTCGGCGGAGGACGTTAACGCGAGCGTTGGGATGGCTTGCGTGGGAGGGGGGAGGTTTGGGGCGGGGTTTAGCAGGCTCGGTGGCAGCCAGCTTGAAATACGCAAATTTCAACGGTAATATCTGGTTCCAGGCGGCGCTCTCTATTGTTCTGTGCGCGTGAGACACAACTCTTTGTCCCCTGGATGTTCGGTGGGTATGTGCGAGTGTGGGAGAGTAACCGGGACAGAAACACGAACACACACACAGAGAGAGATAGAGAGAGATAGAGAGCAATAAAAACTACCATCCTGTTTCTGACTAGGCTGAAGCATTCTGACTCGACCGCTACTAAAAAGTGCCGTCGTATCTCTGATAAGGATGAGGGCTTATGCGAGGCCGTGGGTAATTGAGATCTGGAAAACTCTGCAAGTTTATTTGAGTCCTGGTATACTCACGCTATTTCCCGTATTATTTATTTTCTGATTGGAAACATTCTATTTAACTAGCATTTGAAAACTACGAATACAAAATAACACATAACCAACTGACCTAAATTCTCAAAATTTCAGCAGTCACTGGCATTGTGCAGAGCACTGTGAATATATAAAATAATAATATTTAGCGGTTGCCAAAAAAAAAAATTCTGATAAAAGTTCTGAGTTTTTTACTGCGCAATTATTACATGTCGGATTTTGGATTAAATTGTGTACATTCCATCTTACAAAATTTCTCTTCTTGAGTCAATTTTTACAGAGTTATTTTGTAAGCTACAGATATCTCATCATTCTAGGCGATATTTAATCACAAAACAATACATCGCAGTCTACAATTATCCTGAATTATATACTACGCACGTAAAAAAGTTACAAAACAGTGAGGCATTTGATATAAATGTCTAAACAAATTACCTTAATTAAAACATCCTTTTCGCTAACAATACTTAATAGTTACATTCTGTTTCTGTTAAAAATAATTACCATATTAAAAATGAAACATGCATAAGTTATATATTTTTTTAAACTATTAAAATTGCATTATGTTGAATCGTTTCAAACAGCTTTAATGGTGATCTAGTTAAATTTTAAACAAGATCATTTGATTTTCATGTTTAATTTTAAGACTTTTTAACTTAAAATATTTTTTGATAAATATTTACTTTATCATATAATGAAAGTATTAATCTTATATATAAAATTCTCGTGTCACAGTTTTCGTTGCCATACTCCTCCGAAACGGCTTGACCGATTTTGATGAAATTTTTTGTGCTTATCCGGTATCTATGAGAATCGGCCAACATCTATTTTTCATCCCCCTAAATGTTAGGGGTAGTCCACCCCTAATTTTTTTTTTTTTCCAGTTTTTGGTAGGAAATCACCATGGCAACGGCTGTTGCTTTGTTGATGCTTCATTAGTCTCTATGGCAACGGCTATTTCATTGTTAGTGCAGTCCTCATCACCGTTGAAATTTTGCAAGTACTTTAAATATCAAAAATTGCCCTTTTTTTTCAAGTATATATATTTTACAGACTTGAAACTTCACAGTAATGTTCCTTATGTTACGCAGGATGACATTTTCCGAAAATTAGATCCCATAGCATAGGTGGTTAAAACCAGGCAACAGTGGGTACTTTGTCTGCATGAGAACAGTATTTTGCATTGTTCATGCCTTCTGCGTCTCCATGGCAACGGGCATCGCGCGGCAGTGGCGTACCCACAAGGAGGGGCATGTATAATGAGCGGCGCAAGAGTGATCTGCCTGTAGACTGCCGTAGCGAAGAACGGGTATATCAGTTGTACGTTGCGTGCACGAGTCGGGAAACCATCGGTGCTATTCATTTTTTCTCCGGTACATTATACAGCATTGTAATATATTTTCAATGAATTTTTTATGTTTACCATTACTGTAAATGGGAGATGTGGCATAATTCTTTTTCCATTAGTATAGCCGTGCGAAGCCGGGTCGGGCAGCTAGTAATTACTTAAAATTCTATATGAATGTTAAAGGACTCTGCAAATTTCAGACACATAAATAAAGATTTTTTGAATATTTTGTAATCTACCGTAAAAACGGTTTAATTTTATAAGCGGCAGCAGTTAACGAATATATCTCATTACCAGAGATAGCAACTCGATTAGCAGCGTTGCTTAACTCAGGGAGTGTAAATTCAAGTATCTAATAAAACTGTGCAAATATATCTGTCTGATTAAAAATTGAAACAGAAAACTGATAAAGGTTTTTACAATACGTTGCATGCTAGGAATCCAGCAAAGTAAGATGGAAAGTTTCAGGTCCTTTTTATAATCACACCGCACAAATCTAGCTAATCATTTTTAAAGTGTTTTCTAATAAATCTAACAAGCTTTTGATTTCTAGGTGATTTCATTCAGTCAAAGGTGCTTTCAAATATAAAACCAGATGTTATTCTGTCCTGTATTTTTATTAGACTAATGAAAGGTTAGGTTTAACTTAATTTTAAAGATAATTTTGACAGAAATTACTCTTAATTAATCATCAAAATGTACACGTTAACTGGAAATAACAACACATCCTAAATTAAAACGTTGTAAGGATAAACGCATGGTTTGATTCTTACTTTAACTTCAGATCTTCGTAACAAAGAGCAGTCTCTCACTGTCTCGATTTGTCGGAGATTGTTCGAGAAAGTGAGATCAAAAGAGAGAGCCCTCACGTGCTCTCTTACGCCCTCCATGTAGCTTAAAATATACAGGCTGAAGTTATGGCATGGGTGGGTGAATTATAGCCTTAAGTAATAATTTCAAGAATGTTCTCAAGCTAAGTACCAAAGTACGAAACTTTCGAATACTCACCAGGCCACAGCATCATGTTATCAAAATATAAAGCCTAAAACAATTGAGAGCATGTGAAACGTTCCCAAACATATGATTATTGTAGGATAAAATAAAGTTCTCTAATAAGATATCTACAGTGTTTTTGAATGCTTAATGCAAAGTGTCTGTCTTTAAATTTTATTTTTGGCTTTAAATTGCAGTTAAGGAAATTAAAAATATATTTCGACCATAAATTACTTAACTATTTTGAATTTTTCATAAGAAAAATAGTATTTTAATAAATGGCGATGGAGAAAATTATTTCAATAATTTCAGGGTCAACCTCATAGTAAATTCTTTAGCGTTTACCCAGAATAAAAGAAGCCTTGCATCTTTTGGACAAAGCCTGATCTAATTAACTAACGTGGCGGCATCTACGTACCAATTACAAACTTTAGGGTGCAGACGGATTAGAACGCTACGGGACGCTATAGGACGCTAAGGGACGCTGTTTAATATGGAAATGGGCTCGCGAAGCAGCAGGCACCGAGCTTGGGTGACACGCCTTTAAGCCCTTGTGCGAAATTGATTATCCCTCTCCACGGGGGGCACCCTATGTGCCTTCCCGAGTGAATTATAAAACGCGAGTTACCTTCCCATATTGCACAGGACGACTTCCTACCTTGGTTTGATAGAATTTACGTGAACGATAGAATTACATGATTGTTATGATTTCAGGCTAGAAAATATCATTAAAATAAATATATGGTTAGGAAACTCTCATCATGATTTTTAAAGGTGCACATAAACGTTTTGATAATGGCTTCGTTGAAGCATAATTAGAGACCTGTAAAATTCGCGGATTCATTTCGCGATACGATAGAGTCCAAAAACTTTTAACATTATTTTGATTCAGTGATTGGGCCACATTTTATCTGAAGGACTCTGGGCCAGTGAAAAATCTTTCACAGAAGAATTAGCGAATCACGATCATTCCAGTCAACAGGTGTTACAAGTCGGTATCCAATCAGCTGATGTAATTTTCACGAGTGCATAGAGGACCACGGAGTCTATCCTTTAGGGATTTTAAATCGCGAATTTGACAGGTCTCTAAGCATAATGTGTACGCAATAAGCGCATATTTGTGTACCAGAACGTAATAGTGCAAGCGATACCGACAAACGTTGCTTCATAGAATTAATTTTTATTTAATAAAACTCAACCAAGACATGGATGTAAATAATAATTTATATAAAATAATTTTGCCATTTTTTACATTTCAGCCAAATTTTATTTTTAGTAAAATATAAAAAAATTACAAAAAATACCTTTTAACATCCCTTTGTTGTACACATGAAATGATTTTTACTAGCATCATTTAAAACAGTGTACAAAAGTATTCGTCATTTGCTACTCACAGCTAATATTTCAATTTTTATTTGAATGCAACAAATTCATAATCTTCCTTGGAAAATGTTATGCTTTTTAAAATTTAAAAACAGTTAAGTTTTTAAAACACAATTATAAATTCTGAGTTTAGTAGAACATCCATCAATAAAATAGTTTTCATTAAAAATTAAATAAGTAAATTAAATCTTCTATATTAGAATAATACACAGAAAATGTTTAACTAAAGTTATTTCAACTTGTATAATTTAATTCTTACATTTCTCAGATTATTTTACCACCTACGATAACTGAGGGTTTATTTGTTTTTCAACAATAAGTTACTATTCACAAACAAAGTATGTGTAAAATTGTGTTTTTGTTTAAGTACTATTATTTTAATGAAATGTCTTACATCCTTCTTGTTCCTTAGAAAGACGTTTGAACCATTCTAGTTTTCGTGTCAACTTTTGATTATAGAAGTGCAACCGGCAGCAGAATTTATACAAAAACTTCATTTAAAACTAGTTATAGACGAGCGAATTTTATTTCTACTATCAGAAATATTTTTCACACAGTAAAACTAAAATTTCATTACATTTTTGGTACGATTATAAAACTAACTTAACATCAAATCTTTATAAATCATTCAACACGGTGTTGTTTACTTTGTGAAAAAAGAAATATATATACACATCGCTGAGAGAGAATCGAATAATTTATAATCGAAAAACTTTCTTCAAGAATTATTTGCAAATATTCTAGAGAAGTTTGTCTTTCGCACTTTACAGGTAAGAATCACTCACAAATAGTGTTATGGCTCAGAAGGTTATACGTTTATCATTTTGGGAGTAATATACACCCACAAATATATTTAAACAACACAATCTATATTATTTAAAACTGCAGAGATATTTCAATAAATGCATAAAATGTTATTGAAGTTATTTTTGGAACAGTTACCAATTCTTATTTAATTATTTTATTCACTAATAAATGGAATTACTAAAAAAATTATTATTTTTTTTTGTGGGTAGTTGTCTAATACTTCTAATTGTTTGCCACTTTTAATCATATATTCGATGTGTTATTCTTTCGTAAATTCAATGATTTTATATCCATTGTACCCTTATTTGGCACTCGTGATAGTTCTGTGCTTTCAAATTCATAACTTGAAAAAACACTGTTTATTTGACTGTTCATTAAGGGACTGTACATATTCTGGTTTAATCTTCAAATGTAATTTATTGTCAGGTTATTATTTCAGAGAATGTGTTTTCAATAAAATGTTTAATATCAAACTGATTTACAATTTGTTGGCTTCAGGTATATTTCATACTTAAATTATTAACAGTACTATAAAAATTCATTTATCTTTCGGACACATTCACACATTAAAAAGAAATATATTTAAATGTCAATATGTTCTTTAATATGCCAAACTTTACTTGAACAGAAGGGAACAAAGAGAATCGTAGACATACTTAACGCACGACTAATTAAACATTTATTCAAACGAAAAATTCATACTTTAGAAAATAATTATCAAACTATAAATATGAAAATATTATTCTAGTTATAAATAAGTTAAATGCCTTGACAAGACTAAATAAAAACTTAACGTTATATGAAAATTTTTAACCAAAATATATAATTTTTGGTATAACGGTATTGATTCAGAATATGCATTGATAAAAATATTAAAAACGAATACCTAAAACCTAACTAAGATCATTTTAAAATTTATCTCAAAAAGTTTACCAAAATGACATTATTATAGCTTCACAATCATAGCTAAACTTTTAAAGAAAAATTTTTACATTTTTTAATTACAGTTTTTAAAAATGGAGAGTTTATTCGACACAACTATTTACTTAAAAGAGTTCAGCTAATATATAGTTTTCAGCTTGCTATAGGGCTTTACATTTCTTAGTAATTTAGAAGTAAAAAGAACTAACTAAATATTAATAATGTTCGCAGGCTTTCACAGCCATTGTCTGAAGTAGCTTGACTTCTGGTTTGTAACCGCGTCCTTGGCGAATAATTCACCGACGTTTCGGTCGTCATTGCAGTCGCCATCATCAGGGAGCATTTATCTACTGCTACCAGTTACTGTAGGTAACTGCTCCCTGATGATGGCGACTGCGATGTCGACCGAAACGTCGGTGAATTATTCGCCAAGAACGCGGCTACAACCCAAGAAGCCAAGCTACTTCTAACTAAATATTCCTTGCAGTTATGATGGCGCGCGTCATCTCGGCCTGGCCTTTAGGGCTGAATTCAAAAGGAAATTAAGGGAGAGGCGCAACCCACGGCGACTGCATGCCGCGGAATTCGAATAGCAGTGTGCACGGCGGTGCGGTTATTCCGCGCGGCCTTCACACATTAATTAATGAGGCATTATGCCTCCTTTGGGCAAAACACTCGCCAGCCCGGTGGCGGGAAGCAAGGGGTACAGGGGTCAGGAGGGGGGTTCAAAGTTCAGCTCGTAACTTCCTCGTCCGACCTCCCTGGACGCCGCCGGCCACGCCGCAACTTCCATCGGTCTTCACCAACACCACTTGTTCCGCTGGCACGAAGCACTGCGGGTGGCTTGCATTCGGTCATCAAGGGGAGGTGTGGGGGTCGTGAATTCGCTAACCGTTCGAGATGAGTTGTAACGCTTTCCATTAACTACTCTTAACAAGGTCAACTTGATAACCTCATTTATTCATCTTAAAATATTACCAAAATTTAGACGTGTATAACATGTTCTGTAATAACTACATTCTTAACTTCTCCAGGTATTAGTTAAAAAAACATTATTTATGAATATTTGATGATAACTTCAAAATGATTGGACCATGTTCGTAACTTAAATGGTGAAGATGAATATATTAACAACTGAGATTCCAAGAAAAAATTTAATATAATACCCCAGTTTGATAATAATTTAGCTCAATTTATTTTAATATATAGCCTACATGTGACTTATCTTTATAAAAGTGGGCGTGTATAAGATAAAAAATTATAGCGTCAAATTATAATGGAAAACATGTTTTAGTTGTAATAAATAAATATTTGTATGACCAATTTTGAATATATTATTTTTTTCAGGTTAATTCTGACTTAACATTACTTAATTCAGGTGCATTAGTAAAAATATACAACAAAATTCTACACAAAAACCAATTTCGCATGTTGTTCCTTTGAGCACTTGCTGCACTAATTACATTGAAACGTTTGTTAACATTTTAAGATGCTTTTGAACTGGGGAATATTATTGGGTAATAATCTGTAATGTTCTTAATTAAAAATATGACTTTATTTCAAGCACAAAAACATATTATAATTTTTTGTTCTTCTGCGAATTTATCTCATACTATTTTGTGCACATCTATCTGAACAGATTTTATAAGCAGCATCCTATCTATTAGAATGTTTGTGGGAATTTTTGTAAGTTTTTTTTGCGTGGAACACGAGTGTCATAATGGTGAATAAATTTATTTAAGGACCACAAGAAAACTATATACACACATAAAATACATTTACATGTGAGTATTATGTTTTGGGAGCTCCGGCGCCAGGGTTTAGGCTATGGCGGTTTATGCTGCCTTGGAACCTACATCTCCGGTCCGAAGACGCTTGGTCTATATGTGTGGATGGCTTTGTAAATGAACAGTTTAGAGGTTATTCTACGTATCGAAAAACTAGATTTTCATGTTAGGCATAGCGGTACCGTATTTATTTGGTTGGTCAGGTATATTGTATTGATTGTTTTTCGTAGAGTGAATGCTTAATAAACTCTACGAAAGGTATTGGAAACCAAAATATAAAAATTATTCAATATTTAGTTACACTTGTCACTGGTGAAGAAGCAAACCGACGACTGGAATCCATCGATTCAATATGTAAATGAATTAGTTATTTATTCGGCGAACTTTGGAATTTTTCCCGAATTAATAAGTCAATAAATACAAATATCCAAGATGGCAGTCATAATGGCTTATAGAATGATGGTAGTAGATAATTTTAAGCCTCTTTTAGGATATTGAACATGATTATTTGAAGTTATTATTTTTTATACAATTTTTTTTGCATAGTCCAGGGATCGAACCAAGGACAGAAATCGATCGAATCAATCAGTATAGTATATTGATTACACATTAATTTAATGAAATTTGTAATTTTTCCCGAATCTCTAGCATTACAATTACAAATTTCCAAGATGGCACCCAAATGACAAGATGGCGGGTGCCACAGTAAAATTAAATGAATGCTGTGCTCTAGCAGGTAAGAATTATACAAACATGGCGTCAGCACACTCTAGGAGTCGAAAACAAAATGGTGGCCTCCAGCAGACATAAACAAGATGGCAGACATGTCATCATACCAGCTGATGATATGTACCTTGGTATTGGTGGTGGGAGGTCAGTCTAAGGGCGTCTTCTGTGGAGAAGGATCTATCGACTTTAATTTTTAATTTTTTGCTCTTATCGTGTTCGAACCAAAGGCATAAGTGCGTTTATAAATCATTTTTATCAAATTTTAATTATTGAAAATTTTTAATGAATTTTAAATTGTTTTTCATTAAAATCTAATAATAAATAAACATTTTCAAGATGGCGACGAAACGAATATTGCAAAGTCCTAGAATCCAATATGGTAGCCATAACGAAAAGTGTAACGATGATGTCATAGTCATACAAGATGACGGACGTAACAAATCAAGCAATGTTTCTGGAATCCAAGATGGCATCCGTAAAGTAAATTGCAACGGTGTTGACATAATTAAAAACGCAAGGGTGTAGCGTAAAACATTTTTATTGCTATTTATTTAGAATTTTTTAAATTTATTATTAAACTACTGATTTCCCTTCGCCGGTAATAGAACCGAGGACCGAAAACAATTAATTAACTAAACATTTTAAGTATGCAATATTTTAAATAATTTTGGAATTTTTTCGTAATTTCTAGCATTAAAATTACGGATTCTCATGATGGTGGCCGTAACGCGAATTGCAACAGTTGTGACTTAATACAAGATGGCGGTTCTGTCTCGAACAGGTGGTGATATTATTACTTCAAATTAAAAAAAAATTACAAGCCCGAAAATGCATGTTATTTTTATATATACCTTATTTTAATCTCATTTTAGTAAATGTCTCGATGGCCGTGCGGTTAAAGGCGTATGTTTTCCAACCTAGAGAGCAGAGCTGCGATGGTTCGAATCACAGCGCTTCCAATGTATTTTGCATAAAAAAATTAAATTTAAAATGCCAATAAGGACCATAATAGCTCTGGTAGGTAATGGAACATCGACCTTATGTGATGAGACAGAGCTATGCTGGCGCTCTCTAGGAACAAACAGCAGAAACGAAGTCTACGGTATCCAAGATGGCAGCCTCCAATTGAACAGAAAAAAAATCAATGTGGTGGTCGTGACGAAAATTACATCATGTGTGAGTGGGGCGCTCGATTTAAAGATGGCGGATCCAAGATGTTCGCCGGGGTCAAGGTAAAATTACCCCACTCGTAGGCTCTCCCAAAAATATATTAGTCTCTCTGCCCTTTTAAATATACATTACTTATTAAACATCTTAACATAAAATAACCTTAATAATTAAAATACCCAAGGATAAATTATCTCTCACATGTATTGGATTGTTCTGGAAAACTAAAGGCCTTCGGCAATCCCGAACCTGGCCATATCTAACAATAAATTCCCTATACGTTTAAAATAAATTAAAAATAATACAAACTTTAAAAGAACAAAACAATTAAACTTAAATAACAAAAATTACCATAAATTACTTAAAGTACCTAACCATAAAAGCAAATGGAAATACCTTAAACAAAAGTGGCACATGGCCACATTCATAGTCAAAGGTCAAGGTCATAGTTAAAGGTCAAGGTCATCCAAGATGGCCGCCGTGACGTCATCGGAGATGTAGGTTCCAAGGCAGCAGAAACCGCCACAAACCACACCCTGAACCCTGGCGCCGGAGCCCCCAAAACATACTACTCATGTGTCATTTATAAATACTAATATATTTTTAATATTCCCAAAAATGGAATTTGGACTTAATTCTTGGGCTAAACGAGCAAAGGCATAATCAGTATTTAATTTCTCAAAGTTAGGGCAGGAGTGTAGTTTATACAACTTTAAATGAAGTAGTCTAAATGAACTTAGTTAATTTCTACACTTAGAAACAGAAATCTCACAAATAAAGCCACAGTTCTTTACAGAAAGAAAATTTGGATTACAAGGTGCAAAATAACTTCATTAAAATTATTTTTCCTACCTAAACATTTATATACCTAATTTTAAGAAATAAATGTTTTATTTTGAAAAAAGAAAATAGTTTTCGCAAACAATATTACATATATGTATACAATTAACATAGCCGAGCCTTTATTTCAATATCAGTGGAGTAATTAATAATTCTACACACTACTATTTAAACAATAATTTGTATTTATATTAAGGTATTGTTAAAAAATAAACAAATATATTCAAATTTCAATTACTCGATATAAATAAACCATGACAAAACAACCTGCAGCGCTAAACATTATCCTCTGTTTTTTTTTTTTAAATTTAATGCTTTCTATTGGTGGGAATGTAAGACAATTAATTTTTCAGGGGGGAATGATATGTGGATCAAAACCTAAGTTTATTTTTCACCGGAGCATCTTAAAACAACCGTCGTGCCTGATATGCCGGTGATGATTGACCTCTGGCCATCTCAGACATGGAGTCCTGCTTCGCTCGGATCTTTCTTCCTATACTACACGCGTTCACTTCGCCAGGCCATACATTTTTTTCTTTCTTCGAGGGGATTCGAAGAGCTGTCGCCTGCTCTTCCGCGTCGTCTCCCCGCTGGCAGTAACAGATGGCCCTTGAGGCCGCGGCGGTCGGCTTCTTCCCTGGGGCTCACATCCCGTCGTCACAACCCTGCTATCCAACTATTCGTCAACCCAGCAGACTGCATGCAGCCCGAAATCTTATCGTCCGTGGAATAACTCCCGGCTCGTTCAAAACTTGTAGTGACGCTGCAGAACAGCAAGACCACTTTTACAAACTCGAATATATATTTTATAAGTGGACTTATACCAGTTACCGGCCATATGCGATAGGTTGGTCTTATTGACAAAGAAGTCACGGAGAAGCAATTAGAGGAGGGAGTAAATGAATTTGACCGCGATCCCCAAAGATTGCTACCAGGAGAGAAGTTCGGCCACTGTCCCTGAAGGATCACTACTAGGAAAGGAGGTTGACCACGGTCCTCGAAGGGTCGCTACCAGGAGAGAAGTTCGGCCACTGTCCCTGAAGGGTCGCTACCAGGAGAGAAGTTCGGCCACTGTCCTCGAAGGGTCGCTACCAGGAGAGAAGTTCGGCCACTGTCCTCGAAGGGTCGCTACCAGGAGAGAAGTTCGGCCACTGTCCCTGAAGGGTCGCTACCAGGAGAGAAGTTCGGCCACTGTCCTCGAAGGGTCGCTACCAGGAGAGAAGTTCGGCCACTGTCCTCGAAGGGTCGCTACCAGGAGAGAAGTTCGGCCACTGTCCCTGAAGGGTCGCTACCAGGAGAGAAGTTCGGCCACTGTCCTCGAAGGGTCGCTACCAGGAGAGAAGTTCGGCCGCTGTCCCTGAAGGGTCGCTACCAGGAGAGAAGTTCGGCCGCTGTCCCTGAAGGGTCGCTACCAGGAGAGAAGTTCGGCCGCTGTCCCTGAAGGGTCGCTACCAGGAGAGAAGTTCGGCCGCTGTCCCTGAAGGGTCGCTACCAGGAGAGAAGTTCGGCCGCTGTCCTCGAAGGGTCGCTACCAGGAGAGAAGTTCGGCCACTGTCCCTGAAGGGTCGCTACCAGGAGAGAAGTTCGGCCACTGTCCTCGAAGGGTCGCTACCAGGAGAGAAGTTCGGCCGCTGTCCCTGAAGGGTCGCTACCAGGAGAGAAGTTCGGCCGCTGTCCCTGAAGGGTCGCTACCAGGAGAGAAGTTCGGCCGCTGTCCCTGAAGGGTCGCTACCAGGAGAGAAGTTCGGCCACTGTCCTCGAAGGGTCGCTACCAGGAGAGAAGTTCGGCCGCTGTCCCTGAAGGGTCGCTACCAGGAGAGAAGTTCGGCCGCTGTCCCTGAAGGGTCGCTACCATGAGAGAAGTTCGGCCACGGTCCTCGAAGGGTCACTACCAGGAGAGGAGATTAACCGCAGTCACCTAGAGTCGCTACCATGAAGGAGTAAAGGTGGTGGCGTTACCCGAAGGGTGACTACCAGGAGGGAAGTGGTAGAGAAAGAGAAGAAAATATAGTAGAGGTAATAAAACACAATATTTCTATTCGGATATTTTTATCCAGATTTCTCTGAGGTAAGTATCACTGAAATGGTGGGCACGTCTGAACTACATATGGGACTAGGTCGTACTCTGTTCTCTGACCTATATTTACATTATATATGTACATACCGGATTTGGAAATAATACATTTTTACATATATACAACACAAATATAAATAATTGTAATTACAGTCAATACACTAGATAAATGCAGACAATGTCATAGGTCAATTAACTATACTGTTTGGTAACTGCCATCTAGAGGCGACTGTTGGCACTTCACTTTCCATAGATATAGGGATGATGTAGTCGGTCTGCAAGGCATATTCAGACAAGAAGTCTGTTTCTAATGTGTTGTAGCGTTGGCCGAGGCTAAGATGGTGGATGTGACAAAGTGAGCCAGTAGTGGCTGTATGTACTAATTCTAGGTAAGCCAGTAAATTCGCCTAAAGAAGTTCATATTTTTTGACGAAATATTAATTTTACTACTAGCATGAACCTTCCACTACATATATCTGCAATCAGAAATAACTCGTGTATGGTTTTTAGTAAACTAGTTTTAACAAGACAAACTTTCTTTTAACTTTAAATTTTTTTTCACATATTAATTTTGGGTGGAGACCAGAAAGTAAGTTTCTCTAGTTCAATGCAACTGTTTGAGTGATAGGAGTAGCTTGGTTTATTATATGTACTACAATAAAAATAAATTTAGCAATCTAAACAAAACCGCTGTTTGACATTTTTACACCAAATTATTAACAACTTAAAAACTCCCTGTTTTCTCCAAAAGTTAAAGAAAAAAATTGACATTATTTACGGGACACAAATATGTATTTATGTTACACATAACATTCAACATAGTTCAAACCTAATTAATTAGAACTCAAACATTTTCTTAAAACGTTTTGGTAAGGAAATAGTCACATTGTCTACGGAACGACACCATGTATTTTAAGTAATATATACTTTACTTCTTAAGCTAAAACATATTTATGTATTTATAAATTCTATGGATTTACGTATATACTGGCTCGTCTTTAGAAAGTTACGCACTAATATGTCACAATCATTTGATGTATAAAAATTTAAGTTGGAAAATCAGGGCCTACCTCAAGAACTTAATCGTTCCTATAATGATTACATTAATTCTTTAAGGTGTCTTGTTGCTGAAAAAATTATGTTCCGGCCGAGCAACAGACGTACTCACATTAACATCAACATTAAATTGGTTAACTTTTTTTAATAGAATTGAAATTCACACGCTCATTGCTAAGCTTAATATATTTTTAAGGTATTTTTGGTTTCTAGGTTCAGCAGCTTTGCAGTGGTGGTGTTGACCAACGTTTCGCTCGGCTTTGCAGCAGTCATCTTCAACCAACTGAGAACTGTGTATCGACGCATCGAGTCAAGAGAGTGCCTGTCCCGTCTCCAATGCCAGTCTAAGACGAAACTTGAGACTTTTTTCCTAACCTTACTAAAAACTAAGTGTGTCTTGTAGGAGAGATCCGGTTAGGTGGGTCCTAGGTGCTTCTCAGACCGAAGACTATACACCTAGTCGTGCTGACGACTAGCCATGCCAGGAGATGGTCGCATTACTGGAACAGATGCTATGATGTGTGAAGTTCTTTTAATAATTACTAGGTTTCTCCTTCAGGTGATCAATTACGAAAAGTCCTGTTGGATAATGGCCACAAATTATTTGCAATATACTTTTAGCAGGTGCTTTAGCTGCTGCCATAAATATCAATTTTGTCTCCTCAGCAGACAATGTTGCACATTACTAAATCGCTTTCGCGTAGGTTTTTGAAGTGAAACGTTTTTACAGCTGCAAGGATAAGTTAAGCAATAATGTCATCAAATGGTAACGAAAGGGACTATATGTAACGTAGGTAAGGGATTTTTCTTGATGTTCTGGTGTTGAAAAAAAATATATAATTTTTTTTGAGGGGGGAGGGGCGAGGTGACAACAAATAATGTAAAGAGTAAGAAAATACTAAACTCTTTACAAGTTTTTCGTCAACATATATTTAACAATTGTGTACAATAATTGTATACATTATTTTAAAATTTTATAGTTCTAAAGTAAATATATTCCTTTTTTTTTAAATATAATTACTATCTGTGACGCAGAGAATTTCCCTTGCTTATTTGTCACAATTTGAGAACATCTGCTGTGTTCTTCATGAATAAGTTTAAGTGTTCAATTTCTTTTTTGAACACTTTGAAGTGAAACTCTTCACAACTGCTGGCACAGTACCGCTGCCTGCAGAGCTGTATAACTGCAGTGAAAATCAATTCGCTTGCATCAACAGCTATTTTTTTCGCATTGACCTACACTGTGCGAATAAAAATTTATATTATAGTTATCGAGGCATACGCATAGGTAACTTACGTGTAGACTGAATATACTTAGATCACAGCATTTTGTTATTCCCAGACATTCTTATTGTAACCCAAATTCAAGATGGTTGCGTTTAATTAGTCGTGTTTAGACTTGTGTTTGTACTTTTAATATTTTTACTGCAATAGGAATTGTTTTTTTAAGCGCATAAAAATAAAAATAGGTGTTCAAATTTATTTAGCAATCCTAAACAGTAGTAGATACGTTGACATAAAAACAAATGGCTTCTATCTTTGTTACGGTTTGAATTTTTACGGACTGTGCACTGAATTAGAACAATAAATTCGAAGGAAACCTGATAACGTGATCCTTTTTTGTAGATGGATATTTTCTTTTTAAAACATATTAAAATTTGTGTTACAATTTTTTTCCTAGGGTAATTTTAATTTAATTCAATTAAAACTATAACTTATAATTATATAAACAATATACCTTTAAACGTGTACCTGTCAAAATCTCAACAATGAAAAAAACCAAACGTATATGTGCTGATTTAACATCGCTCATGTAACGGCAGATAAAAGTTCGTGACAGCCGTCTCACAACATTTTTAGCGTAACCACCACAGCGAAAAGGAAACCAGCTCTAGTAAATTAAATAGTTTGTCTGAAAAAGAGACAAAGATTCCTTGAATATTTGCTGTCATATTATTTTCATGACGGATTAAGCACCACAGACACAGAACCAAATATTGCCCTTAAGAATTTCGAAACCTCTTTACAAATAAATTAATTTTGTTATGAAGAAAAAACATGCTGAATTTGGAAATCTGGATATTTTTGTTTTAATGCTGAAATAAGTCTTAAGTGAATTTTTTCATAATAAATAGGTACGAGAATTTTCCTACGTGTAGAAATTCGGGTCATATAGAGCTATGCCACTGAGTATTAAAGAATTTTCGATATACCTGAATGGATATGTCGTGTGTACTAAAATGCCTGAGGCTAATATGATGTGCAATCCATGTTAAAAAAAACACAGTTTTAATGGCAAATTGAGTGTTGTCAGATAATTCACTGTTATCGCTGTAGATATTTTTATAAACTTTATTCGAAATTTTATTAATTATATCTTAGCCATCATTATCCCATTTTGAAAACTATGATTCTTTTAAAGTCATGAAAATATTAAATCATGAAATATTATAAATCATAATAACATGTGGATAAAATATTTTTGTACCAAACAATATTTCCTATCCGCCTCTTTAAGAAGATTCATTTATATCGCATGTTAGGGCAATGCAATTTTTGCTTTCGTCTCTAAAATCTTTAACCTATTTGACTTCAATAATTTGAATTTCGCTTTTAATTTAATTTCAACTCTCATTGTTAAAAATAAAATGCATATTCAGTATTTTTTGTCCCGCGACCGTCAATGATAAGGCTTAAAACATATAAAATATCAATTTTTAATTATGTGGTAACCATAATATTCTTTTTTTTCCGTAGGGCAGAACGTAATTAGTTTAAGTCATAACTTATGTATTTGTAATTAAGTTTTTCATATTAGTGAATAAATTTTACATATTGTATTTTAAAAAAATTTATTTTTTCTCCTTTGATTTTAGTCAGCTCTGAAACCTAAATTACTTTTTACGTTCACAGAAATAATTAACAATCCATAATGCTAAGGTTTGAAATAAAAACTTTGCCATTAACTCTTGGTGATCACGGTAATTGGGAGGGAATCTTACATTGACAACAGACAGTCATGTTTTAGCACTTTAACACAACGTGGGCCTGTGGTCATTGATCGATAAGACTATCAGTATTATTTAAGTGTCATAATTTAAAAAAATATATATAACTTTAAAAACGTTTACCTGGAAATGATTGCTAGACACAATCAAGCATTTCCAACGCATATTTGTAACAGGGAGAATTTATATTACTATAAACTAAGGTGACAAATTATGTATATTAAATTACATAAAATAACTTATTTATGCAGATTTGATGGTCAGTATTAAAGCCTTTAGATTATATCTTTTTTTGTTTAACTAACACCTCAACACAGACAAAAAATTCACTGGTTGCTTCGTGTGTACAAAATAATTTCCGTACTTTTATTCGTCATCTCTAAACTTATTTATTTATTTTTTTTTTTAAGAAACCCTAAAAACACACGTGTTGCAGTTTGAACACCGATTTAATTTTGCTGAAATTCAACAGCAAACTGGTAAAGTGAAATGAGCTCATTTCCTAACACAGGTTGCAGTGAGTAAATGTGCGTGAAGTGGTGACTGTGAAATAAATTAGGCCCCTCGACACAAGCGCGCCATTCTTCGCTGTGGCGGTACCAGGAACTTGGCTCCGCAGACCGCATCGTCCCATGGAGAAGGATGACCCTGGAGTGTAATTGATTCTCTGGTAGGCGCGGGTCGTCAGGGTTGCTCGAAACAAACAACCTACCCTCGTCACCGCGCGCACCGGCATTGTTGTCGCCAGGGCAGGAAGCCGGTGGCCGCGCCAGAGGAAGGTGTTTGTCTCGCGAGCAGACATGCGGCCAGGACTGCTATTCGGTCTTGTCGCGACTCACACTCAACGATTACCCGCCTGCCGCCAGAATGCGCATCCTCGAATTACAAAAAAAACAGGGGTACAAGACATAAACACCCCTTTCAGACGGGCATGTGTCGTTTTGCCTAAAGGCGTTTTGCCTAATTTTAGGCAAAACGCCGTTAGGCAAAACGCCGTTAGGTTAGGTTAGGCAAAACGTAGGCAAGTCGCTATTAGACAAAACGCCGTTGGCCAAATCGTAGTTAGGCAAAACGCCGTTAGGCAATTCGCCATTAGACAAAATACCGTTAGGCAATTCGCCGTTAGGCAAAACGCCGTTAGGCAAAACGTCGTTTGGCAAAAAATCGTTAGGCAAAACGCCGTTAGGCAAATCGCCTTTCAGCAAATCACCTTTAGGCAAATAGCCGTTAGGCAATTCGACGTTAGGCAAAACGCCTTTAGGCGAACTGACTTTAGGCAAATAGCCGTAATGAATTCATGTTTAGGCAAACCGCCTTTAGGCAAATCGGTTGTTACTCCTTTCAGACGAGTTGATTCCACTAGTTGAAGGAACGGGTGTCAAGGAGGGTAGCTACTTGTCGGCTCTGGCGAGTGACCAATAGGCACCTGTGCCACTCTAGTTGTCATCCATCACCAGTAGACTCGACATGAGACACTACTGGCCATTAGTTCTTCACACCAGTCGCCTAGTTGAGTTCACTGAGGTGTTAATGAAAGGTGTCACACCCTGACGGTGTCTTCTTTATGAATCCTCCGTTGGATCAGGGCGTGAAGAGCTTTCCGAACGATAAAATATCGTGTAATGCGGAAATAACAGAAGAATTTATCTTCGTGGCTCAGTAGTCCGTTTATTTATAGTGTTGACAATGCGCCCGTTTACCGATTTGTAAAAACGTATGAACCCACACTTTTATTCGACTGAATTTCCTCCTATTTTGCTCTTCTACTTTCAGGAGAGCAAGCACAAGATTTATTTGCTCCTGCTTCGTCGGTTTCTAAAATCGTACCGACCTCTCGTTGGAGAGGGAAGTTGATTACACAAGTTTCCTGATGTAAAATCAGCCCAAAAAGAGTCCTCACGCGCAGTCAACTGGTGGAGAGTCGAGGCAACTTAGTTGAATCCAACTAATCGCCTTGTCTGGAAGGGGCCAAAGACTCCCGCCTACTTGTCGTAGCCTCCGAGCACTGCGGACTTATGATGTATGTACGACTACTGTTCAATGCTGGGAAATAGTGTTACTCATTTCTGGTATACCACAAGCCGAAGCTGTCAAGTGGCTGACTCGCGCGCGTGGAAGCTTGCACTCGCATATGTTCGCGTTTCTGGACAGCGTAAAACATACCAAAAATAATGGAGTTATAATGAAAATTTTCCATATTGTAACCACTCTGGAAATTATTTAATAAACTTAAATCATTTTAACATTAATTTTTTTTTTTAAGAATTCTTGATTAAACTAGCTTTATTACACTTAAGAGGTAACGTATCAAGGTATTAGGTTTGTATGTCTGTAGCACAACGGTAAAGTGCATGGTGTCAGTGAATGAAAAATGTAGACTTATGAAGACGGGGTTCATGTTATTTAAGTTTATTTCATATATATTGCTTATATACTTTACCAATGCATTATACACACTGTGTAACCAGCTCAAATTATATTATTATTTCAATTAATTTCTCTAAATGCTGTAATAACTTTTAACACATATTTCTGCCCGTTTGTTCTGTTATTTTATACTCGTTAGGCCTACATAAATTTTAAAACTTAACTTTAAACTATATAATAACAAAAGAATAAATTAATATTTATGAGTTTATTAACTTCTTAACTAAACGATATTTACAAGGAAGTGATTATTAATATTTAAAATAACAATCGATATACATGCTAGGGTTGTTTCCTTTCACTTAACATTTTCTTTTGATGGGGACTACAATTATCATAAAATATTTTTGTTTCTTGATTATGACTTAGAAAAAAATGGTTAGTTACCATTTCTCAGAAAGTTCAATAAATTTATTACAGATCTATCAACTAATATTAAATTACCTTATTTAATATGTTTTAGTCGTTGCCAATTTAAAATATTAAAATGAACACATTTATAAATTTAGACATGTACTAGTTTGGTAAATTAAATGCATGTTAGTTTGCGAGTAGGTTTGTATCAAAAGAATCCCACGTTAAATCAAACGCAAACTTAGTCGAGAGTTGGACAGAATTTTATTTTTCAATTGACAGCACTAAGTTGCATTTTTTTAAATTGTAGTGTAGAAGAAAAATATTTTAGAAACATTTCTGCAGTAAACATTTTTTAAAGTAACTTTCTTGCATTTATTTGGTGTATTTATAGTATTCGAGAGTATTATTTTTAATACAGCATTATTTTTAGTATTTGACAGCAACGTATTTACTTCTACCCAAGTAACGAGCTTCTATACATCAAATGTAACAAGGAAAATAAATAATAGTTTAAAAAAATAAAAACACGCTTTTATAGAAAATCCAACCAAAGAATAGAAAATAAATTTAAATAAATATAAATTAATAATAGTGTAAATAAGAAAAAATTGTATTTTATTATAAATAAAGGGGGTGCATGGTGTCTATAGTTATAAATATTTTATGGACATACATGAGTAGACGGATTATCATTTTGACAATATCTTAAAAAGCACCCAACATTTTTAATATAATAAAATACTTTTTTTCTTATTTACACTATTATTAAATTATATTTATTAAAATTTATTTTCTATTTTTTAGTTGGATTTTATATAACAGCGTGTTTTTAGTTTTTTAAACTCTAATTTATTTTTCATTTTTTAGTTGGATTGTTTTATTACATCAATTTACTACTAAAGTGAGTTTACTAGATATTGGCTGCTTTTAAAATGTATATTCGATATTGCGTGTTGAAGAACTATAATACACAATATTTTCATAATCCTACTAAATATAACAATGATTTTCAATAAAATCGGGAAGTCATTGATGTTTATTCTAAGTCGGTAACTTATTCGAGAAATGTGCAATTTAGGTGCCTGCTGCATCCCTTGGATGAGATAGCCGGTTCTCAGGTTCCCTCTCCGAAAATTTCATTTTATTGAAAGTCGGTAACTTATCTGAGAAATAGGTGATCGGCGCGCCTGGTAGTATCCCTTCTTGGTCTTGGCGCAAAGACACTACCAGTTTAGGAAAACCAAAAATCGCTAATCCTGATAATTTTAGTAAGGATAACGGGTCTAACTGTTTAAAATATTGAATTGTCATCAGTCCTTGATAAGTATGCCAAATTTCGAGTTAATCCGACGTTTTGAAGGGGGTCAAAAACATGTTCAAAGATTCCGTTACATACTAACATACAAGAGCCATTGCCCCCCCCCCCCCCACCCCCGGAAAGGTCTTATGGTGCGCGAAGGCCCTGGATACACGTCAAAATTAAGTACTTTCATTGTCCCAAATTTCGAAAACTCGGTGGCAAATGACCTTTCCCCTGGGGGGTGGGGGGGTGGGGGGAGGGTTGAGGTTGTGGACCACAAATTGTTCGGAAGAACTCGAAAGAGAATCAATTTTTGAATTTTTTTTAATTCGGGGTTTCGAACCTTCCCCCCCCCCCCCCCCCCCGCGCACACACACACACAAACACAATTGAAGGGGCAGTCGACTTCGGAAAAATTTACCACCATGCCCCGGACTCATGGACATACAAAAAAGCATGGTTATTGCCCATAGCAAAAAAGTAGGGTTTGTTTACCCTATGCTCCCCCCCCCCCCTTTTTAACTTTTCGGGTTAAAGTAATAAAATTATTGTATTGTAATCGGTCCTCGATAAATCTACAAAGTTTGAATGAAATCTGGCCGTTTAAAGTGGGTCAAAATCGCACCCAAAGGAGTCGGTTACAAACATACATACAAACAAACATACAAACATACAAACATACAGGTGAAACTAATATAAAGCGTGTAATAAAGAAAATTTATATAAACATTAAAATAAATTTGGATTTAGGTTGTATGTTAACTTGTTTGTGTAATTAAAAAATTCCCTTTGGAGGCAGCCTACAAGCGTAGGTATATTTCGAAGTGCTTTATTATTCTGGATAAATTCTCTAAACTTCTATAAATTGCTGTAAAATTTTGAGAACTTAATGTACATAATGTATTGATGTTCTCAAATATTACAAAATTATCTACGTATTAAATATTTGCTCATTTCCATGCAGCGAAAATATTACACATATTTTTAACTCAATTTAAGCAGCATTGAATAGTTTAGAACCAATTTTTTATTATATGTCAACTTAGGTATTGATTTAATTTTTTGACATTTAAACACAATATTTCATCTCTTGCCCTAATAACACGGTCCTATAAAAATTTGATTTGCTTCAAGTTTTAAAATTATATTATATGGATTTAAAAAGTTCAAACGAATTTGATACTAAAAAGGTTTAGAATTTTTATTGTATTTCAACGCATGTTTTTTTCGGTAATAATTCGTTTTATTTAATTAGTGTCAGACAAAGTTTTAGATAAAGTTTATGATTCATACAATAAATTATAACGGATGTGATATATCTTTTAAAAAAGTAATGATAATATTTTTTTTTCAAACCTTGTTACTTCTACCTATTGCAAAAAATGGTTGGATAAACAAAATATTTATTTTAAAAATATTTTAGTCTATATTTAGTCAGTTAAACCAAAATAAGAATAGATTCTTTAATGTACGGGGCAGGGAAGTTTAATTTATTTTCTCATTCCAACCCTAGGTTTTTAAACCCTATGCAATAATGGTTTGCATCACAAAAAAAGTTTCAGATTAAAGTTTTAGAAAAAAATTATAAGATTTACAAACAATTTTAATGGATTTGGTAGTGTGTCTACGAGTTATGATTTTTTTGTCCCCAACCCTTGTTTTTCCACCCCTTGCAGTTATTGTTTGTAGTATAAAAATTTATTTTAGAAGAAAGTTGTAGATTATAATTTAAGGTTTTACAGTAACACAGAACGGATTTTACAGTGTACATGGTACGTAAATTATGTTTTTTTTATTTTTAACTCTATATTTTTAAACCACCTGCAGCAGTTGTTCGTCTTATGAAAATGGTTTTGGTAAAAAGTTTTAGATCAAAATTATAAGTTTTACAAAAAAATTATTGGATTTAATAGTGTAAGGGAGTTATGAATTTTGTTTTAAATTATAACTCTTATTCTTTTAAATCCTAACAGCAATGGTTCGTCTAATCAGAAATTGTTTCAACAAAAGTTTCAGAGAGATTTATAATATTAATACCAAAACTGTACGAATACGATGTTGTGCCCTTGTTTTTTCAGCAACTTGCAGTTATGGTTGATCAAATATAAACTTCTTGAGACAAAAGATTTGGGTATTACTCCTACGAGATTTAATACTTTCAAATGGATATGATATTTTCCATTTAATGGAAGTTAAAGTTATTTTTCTGTTTTTAAAAAACCTTCCCCATTTCTACCCATTTGGTCGGATATTACCCATAAACGCACATGACCGAAGTTTTTCACGAATAGATTTAATGTATCAGTTTGGAAGGGATTTGTGTAAAATTGCGACAGTTATCGTGACCACAAAATTGTGATATATATTTATATAATCTTTTGAGTTGACGATGGTATTGACGTCTATAGACTAGGAAACGAAAAACTATATAAAAATTTTCTGAAAGTCGCACCTTGGTAAAGGTTACAACAGGTAGTATTTCTTTGAAATCTACTTAATAATTATTGTTGATTCAAAATATGATTTTATTTGTTTAATTTATCTTCAATACTTCACTTCCATAAATTGCAACAATGTTGTTTTAATATTCATATAAATTTTCTGTGCAATTTTTGACTTGATGAAATAGAATTTTCTGTTGGTTTTTTTTTAAATCTATTTTTATTAAAAAATTAAAAGGGTGTTAGGGTCTGACTAAAGTGGGTTTTAAGATATAGTTGTATTAAAAATTACCTGCAATTATTTACTTTATTTAGATAATTTACAGTAATAATTGTGCTTATTTAAAGTTGAGAGTTTAAAAAGCTACCAATTTTTTTAACAGATTAATGTATTGCCTATTAAACAAGTTTGAGAAATTTTAAATATATATTTTTTTTCATTTAAGACAAAGGATCAACATATTTTAACGTAGTATAAATGCCCATTATTCTTAAAGTTTAAGTGAAATAAAACCAGCTCAATGTTCCATTTAACAGGAATTCAGTTGTAATTAATAACTAACAAACGCTGTTGTGTTCACTTAGAGATTTAATTTTTTTAAAGGCTGTATTAATTTAATAATTTAATTTTTTACTATTATAAAGGGCTACTGTGTATAAAATAACTAAACCAACAGACACAGTTGTTCGTTAAACGTTATTAGAGAATTTAGAAAATAAAAATATATAATGGAATTTTCAGGAAAATTTAATAATGCGAAAAAGGACTGAGTGGTTGCGTCCCCAACCCCACAATATTATTAAAAACATTTATTTTTAATAATTGTATTTAAAAAGTAAATATAATTATAAAACAGTTTTAATATGGTACATATTTTTTCTATCTTTCCATCCAATGAATGTTACTCTAGAGTCTACATTAAAATAATATGGAAGATAATTATATTTGGACACGGTACAAAAGTATGAACTTTTATTTAAATATAACCTACCCTACATACCCGACGATTCAAAAGTGAGGATTATACGGGCAGGTGACTCGGGCTCTGTGAAGGTGAAGATGTTCCCAGCCCATGCGACGAGCGCCCGCCAAGGCCATGGCTACCAACTGTACGGTAATTGCACTGCGTGTGAGGCAGTCACACAATTCGGCGATAAACGGTAATGTTACGGCCTGGCTGACAGTGTACGGTGGACTCGTACGAACCGAGAATTTTCACAGCCTCGTTTGAAACGAATATTGCTACGGGATAAAAAAAAAAATTGCACGGTACAGGCACTTTGTACGTATTCGATAGACGGCAAATCTGCCCAGTCAGAAACACAGGAGCTAAATGAAATGGGGATTGAGATTACATTTTAAGCTCGATTATAATTACTTTAGAATTAAGCTGTAATAGGTGCAAGGAAATGACACATGGGGACGTTCGAGAGGCATTTGACACTAATTTATTTAAGCAGCGTATTTAATCCACAGTAAATAACATTCAATGGCATCGGTAAGTTAAAGAGACAACAAAAAGGGCAGTCCTAACGATTACGTGTTTATGTGCGTGTGCCTGAACGTATTCCCGATTTTTAATCAATTTTTGCGGTGAAAGTCATAAATGAGAACGAAACCTAATATTAAAAATTATCATAAAAATATTTCTGTTACGGTAATATTTTCTTTGTTTCTAATCTAACACGTAAATATTTCTTTTTTTAACATAATCTTTTCCCAAAATTGTACATCAAACATAGAAGATTTTTATTTTATTTTTAAACCACAACAATTTATATATTTTTGACCATGCAAAACGTTAGTCATACCTGATTGTAATAAAAATATAATTAATGTGTTCAGCTGATTAACATTGGTTTACAAATACCAATTCGATGCCTAGGCCTTAAATAACGTAGTTATTAATACCTTAATAATTTTCTCTAGCCAATCCTTAAACACTGCAATATAATTGTATTCTAAGTAGCTTCTTCATCTCCCTGGCTGTTGCTAGGCTTGTAAAAATGTTAATAATAATTTAGGTTACAGAAAACGTAAAACACTTCAATTATTTTAATTGTTTACGCTTTCTGTAGTTTTAAATGATTTTTTTTTAAATTGAAACATGTGGGGAAACATTTTCCCATTTACTAATGTTAATTATAAGGCACGAATAAATTTCAAATCATTTTAAGACATAAAAAATTTCATGCATGATTTTCTTTTCTATAAAACTTTATAACACCTTTTCTATACGTTTAATAGTGGCGTAAAACTTTTAACGCAATTAAAGGCAACTTGTTAGTTAAAAATTTTGTATGTAATCGGTTAATCGGTTACTTCAAATAATACATTTTAATTATCTTGCGATAATGAGTGAGAGATTCTGACAAAACTCTTAAAAGATATATTTTCCCAAAAAATGCATTACAATGGTTGTATTAACTTGCTTTGGTTTTGACTCCATGACGTATGTGATGAAAAAAACAAATAGAAATAAAATGATCAAAATATATTTTGTTCAATTTCCATAAATTTTTATTAATGTTCATTAAAATACACACCTGATTTAATGAGTCGCCATCAATATCAAAAAACGAAGCTTTTTAATGTCGTTTCTTAAATGAAACATTGGCTTTTTTACTTACAGGTTTGCATGACAAGGGTGAAATAGGTTGAAGCCACGCGAATAGTCATTCGCACCATAGCATGAAACTGATTATATCAGAGGCAGTTGGTATATTCTAGTGGCTTAAAATACATAAACCGTGATAAAGAGCGCTAATAATCAACTGTACACCTCAAAAAATTAAAAATGACCCATGGGGAAACTATTTGTTACTTACGAACATAAATAATATTGTTTTATGATTCTGTATATTTTAGAAAATTTAACTAATTGTACCTATTTTAACTGTTTTATAGCAGTGTGATCACGTAATTTTATAATAAACGTATTTTTTGGACATAGTTTTCTCCTAATCACGAATATATATATATATATATATATATATATACATATATATATATATATATATATACATATATATATATATATATATATATATATATATAAATGTTTTGAAGAATCTCTTTAGTCGATTAAACTTACTTTCATCTACAGAATGCTCATGAATAAGATTCTGTAACCTTACAGATAACTTTTAAAGCAGTGCACTGCTGTGACAACGAAACGTGTGAGCGAACAGCCTGGCTGATGTTTTTAGGAAATTAAACTTCTTGGGGCCAGTGTTGGATGTAGTTTGCTCGGGTAATTTTCCACGAGGTTGCCCCAGCAAATCAGCAGTGAGATAAGACCTAAACTGCTCGTTCAATTAACGAGCCACTGTTGTTAGTTCTTTGTGCGGTGCCTGCTGACAAAGAGGCCGTGGAAACCCGCGCGCCCGCCAAAAGCGATCTTCCTTTGTAAATAGTGCTGACGAGCGAACAGACTTTCATCAAGCTCGGCTGTAATTGCTGGTTCGTTAATGTAATTTCAGTCTGGAGAGCTGTATTGGCAACTTTGCGCTACGAAGCACAATTTACACACTTTAGCTACGATTGCCAATTTGACGCATTTCCCTAAACAAATGAAATACCAAAATTCTTGGTTTTTGACCAAAATTAACATTTTTTTTATTCAAACGAAGATCTTTGAATAATCAAACAAATAAACGATAAAACCAGGTACTTTATTTTACTTAAGGTTCCATACTACCAAACTCTTAATATTAATATTTTTTAGGAAATACAATGAAAAATTAATGAACTCCATTAAAAACCAATTTACAGTATTTTTTTAATCATTGCAAATTATAATTTGAATATGTAGGCTAAAATGATTTTTTTTTTACTTTAGAAATTGATATCTGTCAATTTAAACATTATTCATTATTCATTATTCAAACCTTTCTTTCATTTTAATATTTTCTTTTAGTCATTCAGAAAATTTGGCTTTTTATTACCTTAAAACAAAACAATTATTTTTATTATAACTCTATGATGGCTGTTTTTTGGACGACAGCCACCAGAGACTATTTAATGATTTTCCATCGCGCTGAAAGGAAATGTTGTGCATGAAAAAAAATTCATTTAAAAAAATTGATTCCCGTATTCGATATTACGGTAGTATTAAAAATGTTATTTTAATAATGTTTTCTTTTCATTGAATAGCGTAAATTATCTTAACAATATTGTCTCTCAATGTAAATAAATTAAATATTTCGTTAGTAGAATTAAACCATTTTATATATCTACATTTAATCGTGTACCGTAAAAATAAATTGCCTTAAATATAATAATACTTTAAATTTACTTTAAAATCTCACCATAGTCCCTCACGCACACTGATATGTTAAAGGTGAGGATACTGTAAAAGAGATATTTGGATGATTTATGCTCTACGCTGAAGATTTGTTTACCAGGAAATGCTTCCGTTTGGTTTCTTAAGTACTTCATTTTAATTTATAATTCTTTCTAAATATAAGCTTTAAAAAATATATTTTCTTAATTGTTTGACATGTTTTGGGAGGTAAAAGTTTAACTAAAAATCATAAAGCAAAGTAGTGATATTTTTTGACAACTTTTCTGGTTGAGTTTAATATTAATATTCCCTTGCCGTCATTCACTTACCTCCTTTATATGATTTAAATATTTAATAAAGAAATTTTTAATAATGAGCAAAAACCTACTATTACGTACTAACACAAAAATTATTTTGTTTAATTTTTATAGTTTTAGTATAGTACGACATCCTTGGTTTCTAATATCAAGTTTTTTTTATTTTTATTATCATACTAAAAAAAAGAAGCTAAGCAAAAGGAAAGGTGAAATTAAAATAAAAAATACAACATGCTTGGAAGTTCAAGGCAAAAATGAAAGAAAAACTTAAAGTTTCAAAAATATCACAGACATGAACTAACTTAAATTTTAAAATAAAGCAAAGTGACAAGTCAAACACGTAAAATTGGTTTTTTAATCAGTTGTACAGAAGAAAGAGGCAGCTATGGATAGTCATTAGTAAAACGTTACAGGAATATTAATCAACAAGTACACCATATTTTGATATGGCAACTAGAAGGAACTATCTCCTTTTATAACATAAAATATTCAGAAGGTTGAAGTCCAGAAATTTAATAACAAGGAAATCTTAGCTACTCGTTAATGACTACAAGTCTGAAAACGTGTAGAGAAAAGGATATTAAAATCATTTAATTAGTTTAATAGTTAAAACTTTGTGGAAAAATAACAATGAGGAGTTTCAGAGAAACTAAAAATATTATTCATCTTGCCTTCTAGCTAACTTATCTACCTATATAACAATAGATTAACGTTCCGATAAATAGAAAGTAATATGTGGTGGTAACCAATATTTAAGAGTAAATATTTTAATATTATTATTTAAAAATAAAAAATAATTTTTTTTTCTAGTTTCACAAATGTCAGTAAATTTGTTAGTAATATTATGACTACTATATTTTGTATATATTATTCAAGAAATAATTCCCTTTTTAGCATTAATTAATTAATATAAAATAAAACCCTTAGTATATTAGTAAATATGAGAATGAACACTCGATAAAAGAATTAGTAAGTTCTGTAATTAAAACATTTATATTTATAAAATATTTCCAAACACACTATCATTTATATATATTTGTATATATAAATATTAAACGTCTGATTTTTATTGAGTTCATCTGTATCTAGTAAAATAAATTTTCTCTCTTGCAAGAATTTCACACAAAATAAGGTTATTTTTTCGTTTGGAATTTTTTTTTCATGAAACAAATTCAATTACGGGATCAAATATTGAGTTATATTTACTTGCATTTACTTAACCGTCATTTTCATAAAATAATTTAATTTTTTTACGCAGTGTTTTTTTTTTTTTTTTTTTTTTTTTGTTGCATTTCGTGAGAACTATTCTATCCTAGCAGGTTAAGCAATAACTTAAACAAAGTAGTGAAAAGTTTATGTTGGGTTTGCGTAATAATACAGTTTCAGGCAATTCGCAAGCAGCAAATTGTTAACGTTATGGTCCGTTTTTACGAACTTTATTGCAGAGCTCATATTAAGTATTCGGCAGTTGTTTTTTCTCAGGCAAACCACACCGTCTCAACTTATCGTGTGATACGTGATAAAATACAAATTTTCCTCAGATAAGTCTCATTGTGCAACAAAATTACACTAAGAAAATTTTATACAAACAATAGAGTTGTATTTTACAAAATAAGTTATTACGTAATCGTTTAAGACCTATTTTTTATATTGTAATTTAACATCGTTATGCTACGTCAATCATACCTAATTTACTTAAGTAAAACCGACTAATTCAATATTAATATATTTCCTATGCCTGTAAAAATAGGCCCACCAGCTGTAATGTCCATACAATTAATTGTTATATGTTTTTAGTTATGTATAGGAAGCTTCATATTTAAAAAACAGAGGAAATTCCATTTTTTAAAGATATTTGGGCTTCACGAATTATATTTGACATAAATAAGAGCGTAATATAAAAAAACAAAGACTAATTATGTCCAGGTTTTCAAACATTCAAAGAAATAAAATATGTGTTTGTGTATAGAAAAAAATATATTCATGGAATATTTTACCACATTTTTGATGGTTGTTTTATATATTAAGTTTCAATGATGAATGAAGCCCAAAAATTTGAGCTAAAGTGAAATAATTTTTTTTATGAATTTAGGACATATATATTTCTTAGACGTTTTCATTAAACTGAACGGTCACTAAACTTTTTTATATTCATAAACGATTTAAATGAATAAATGGTGATCAAATTATTTATTTTTAAACTCTATCTCTCAGTCTATGATTATTTATGTATTGAATATATTTCTGCTGTTTGTATGGAAATGTCTGCTTCTAGTTTCAAAATTGTTAAAATTCGCCTGTTACATTTGTCAGTAATTGCTGATGTTACGAAGGTCGTAGTACAAATTTCAACTCCTGACGTAGCTTTATTTATAAGCTCCAAGTTGTCATTAAAGAGGTTCTTAGTCAAATATAATATTTTAGTCAAGTAAACAGAAGCACAAAAAATTCATGGATATTTCCATTTATTTTTTAAATAAAATTTTTCAATGCATTATTTATCGGGATAGTCAGGAAACGATACAAACCCTTTCTGTAGATTATCGAACGAAACACTGAGGACTTACTCATGTATGGTTGAAATAAATCACTCGGAGATAGTGTCACTAGTGGTAAAAATTTAAATTTAAACTTTTCCCATTTGCCAACTTGCAATATATTTAATAACTAAGTTAAAAAACCATGCAGAATTTTCAAATGGATATTGTTCCTGATACATTTTCATTCCCCACAGAATGTCTGAATGACAATAATTGTGGTAAGACTCTTGCGACGTAGAGTTTTCCCAAAAATTCATTTAGCACTGCGGAATTACGTTTCAAAACGCTTCGTAAAGAATCATGCGTGCAAGCATTAGTGAAATTTCGTCCGGAAAAAAAAACGCTTCAACCTAACTTATTTCCCCAGGGACAGGACTTTTTTTTTCTTCATTTTGAGAGATCATCGTTACTTTGACCTTTGTCCTGGCGATTAAGACTCATTTCTGCAGTTCAATTAAATTAAATTGGATGAGAAAGACCGTCGAGGGAAGAGATGCGAGGTAAAGGTCCGTGCGAGATCCTGGTCAGTTGTTTTTTTCTTTGTAACGGGAGCTCGAAACCGCCCAGCGGTCGGCTTAAGGAGGAGCAAGAGCCTCTTCCTCGTTAGCGAGGGCGCCTGCAATAAACAGCGATCAACTGTAATCCCTGACAACCGGCACAGCAGTCTGCGCGGGGCTCGAACCCGCAGACCGCACGGGCAGGGCTGGCAACTGTGCGGCTTCCGAACAACAACAACAAATCTGAGGTTTACGGTGGGGAGCACAAAATAATAATAATAACAACAGCGAGAGAAATACGGGGCTGCTGCCCACGCCAGTAAATATAGTCTGCGGCCGCCACTGCAGCGCCGCGAACACACGACGCGATAATTACCGCGTCCTGTGCCGTATGTACGGCACGGTCCTCTCCGGCACGCCAGAGCGACCGCGCGCGGGGGCAGGCGCGACAAAACACTGGCGCCCGGCCGTGTGGTTGCCTGCGCTACCGCCGGATCTGGCGACAATGGACCCGCCGCAGCGGAACGAGCAGGCGCTCAGCTAAACTGGAATGGTGGATGGCTTGCTCGGCCGTACATTCGCGCCGACACTAGAGCATCGCGGCATATTTCCCCCCTCCAGGCTGCCCCGCCAAACATCTGTGAGCTCTCGCGTACCGCGTGATCGGAACATAGCCGGGGCCACGTCGTTTTCCACACCAGCTGTGCGTTACGACTTTGCGGCATCGTGCGTGCTCTTCGTGGTTGGCTGGTTTCATTCCAGGAACATGTGTCTACTGTCGCAAACCCCCCATCATCGCGGAAGCAAATGCGTCCTGGATGGCCTGACCGAATAGGGCGATTTCCTCTCTTACAGACGGCCGCCAATCACAAGGAAACAGAAGCTGGCGCGGGCACGCCTTATTGCAGTCTAATGATCGATAAGATATTTTCAAGAAAAATACATGGCCCGTACAATTGTTAACCAGACACGAACTCCAGACCATTTTGAAATTTTTCGCCCAATTATTTTTTTAACTTTATGTGCTAACGCCTATAAAATGCCTCTTAAAGAAATCTAGTATTTTTTTTTGGAAACTTTAAAAAATCGCATTATTTTTTTTAAAAACTATAACGTCCATTGATGTTGGCGATAAGGAATAGTTTCACCCATTATGCGTGTCGTGAGCTCAGACAGGTGATGAGAGCCGTGACATCCCTACGCAGGTCAAGTGTAAGGATTCTGCGGTGGATTACCATTGCCTTCTGCCAGATGGAGGCGTAGGGGACATCACAAACACCCAATCCTGAACCCAGGGAGAATGTTTTAAAAAAATTTCCTCCCTGGCCAGGAATCTAACCCAGGCCCCTTGGTCTACCAGACAGACTCGGTGCCCACTAGACCAGGTTTATAATACTTTTTTTAATGTTTGGCTGGTTGGTGATTCCATTATCAGCAACTTTCAACCGTATCCCTCTTTAATGAATAATATTTGACTTTGTTAAATTGTATTTCTGACATTTTCCATGACGTTGACGAGTGATGTGACGTAACTGGACTCTAACAACCCGTGTCTTACACGGGACTCGAACCCAAAGCCCTCGCACCGAGAGCCGAACAGCATCCAGCTGCGCTACGGAGGTTGGCAAGTGGGCGAACAACGTCTATCGTAGATTACTGGAAGTTCATTCTGTTTTGATGAATAGTTCCATTTTGTAAAATTGTGTCATTAATGACAAAAATTCAAATTGAATAACTCTTTCAAACACAATATATGTAATAATCGTACTTAATTTTTTGAATACTTTTTGTTTAGTTTGTCCTTATATTGCGTTTTAGCGAAAGAATTTGTACTACAGGCAATGAACAAACATAGTGCTTTTAACAGCTGATGAACCCTGCTTATGATGAAAACCTTTAGTGTCATTTAAATTTATCCAACTATTTCTGCTGCTTCCACAGACAACAATGATAACTAATAAAGATAAATCTGAATTTTTTACTTTAGATTATACTTTCTTTCATATATACAGCTAAAGACTGAGTGTTTCGTTATCTGGGTAAAACGTATTAATTTCAAACTAAAAAATATATAAACATAGTATTTTGATTTTCACCAAAAGTAGGCCTATGCCACATTATCACATAACACATTATCCTAAGAGTTAGAATTATAAAAAAAAACGAATGAGCGAGATTTCAGTACTCGCCACTGGTGTGTAACTATTAACCTCGGTAACGAGCAAATTAAATTGTCCTCATGTTGTTCGTATTGCAAATATACTTATATTACGAAACTCAAACACGAAATATAAAGTATAATTATTTGAAATAATACCGAGCGTGATAAACATATTAATCATTGAAATATTTGCTCTTCAATTAACAACATTTCTAGACGCGAATCGCACACTTTCTGCGCGCGCCGCTAGAATTCGCTGCCTGAATCGTAAACTTTGCTTGTCACCATCATGCACAGTTAGCAGCACGAAACAAACAGAAAAATTAAACTATTATAAACTCTTCCGTTGAAAGCGAAAAAGACTTGAAAAAATGTTGAACACTTTTTCGGCAGGGAATTTCATTATAATACTGTACATCTTGTTGAAACTAAAAATAATTTTCCGCACGCGTTAGAAGTTATATATTTCTATTTCATTATTATAACACTAACATGAAACAATTTAAAACACATATCATAACACTAAATATATGTTTGTATATATCATTACAATTTTAATAAAAAGGTAATTTTTCCGGTGACGAGGTTAGAACCTCGTCAGAAATTCGCATGTATGCTTTACAAAGCCAATGCTCTGTCACTACGCTACCGAGCCTCTTCAGAACTGTAATTAAGAATATGTATTACAATCACGTTATGCCAGTTTTCGTACGTATTTAAAACTTGAGATTACTTTTTGTATGACCATTTTCAATTTACCGAATGTATTCCGGGGTAGTTTTACTATCATAAAGTTTAATTTAGCACACCAATAATTTTGGAATGTTTACGAAAGGTACTAAATACGGGTTTATGTTGTTACACGTGGGTCCGCCTTCCTTGTTACATATTTTTGTTCATCGACTTCCGTTCCATTCTCATGAAATTATTTCCACTAAATACCGTATACCGAGACCTCAGATGTTTATACATTTAAAACAATGGTTTGAATGTTACCAAATATTTAATAACATACGTAAACAATTTTCATAATTTAGAGTGTTGTAAAGACGTCAATGATCTGCGTGGGATGCAGCATTCTCTGTGACGGTCGTTAGGCAAGGAGGGCTTTGCTAGGTTTCGAGGAAGAGGGATCTCGACTTGTGAGGTCTCTCTTCTATGGCAGGATTTCTTTTCTGTTTTAAGTCGTACTTAACGACTGTGCAAAACTGTTTTTTTTTTATTTCTCCATAATTAACTTATTATGAATGTTGATTTGGTACCACCGGAACAAAATAAATTTCTCAATTTATCTGAAGTCAAATAGTAGTGAAAAAAAACACTCTAGTGATTATCTGACTCAGGATTATTTAGGAACATACGTATAAAACCAATTTAAACTTCGGCAGTAGTACTTTTTTGTTCTGAAATTAAGCCTTGAAATGATTAAAATATTTATTGTATGCATATGCATAATCCTATGAATATAGGTTTGGAGATTATAATTAGGTTATAAATATGCATACGTATATAGTAGTATATAATAGCCGGTCCTGAAACAGGATGCAGGTAGTGGATTGTGATTGTCGGTCCGCCATCTTGGATTTGTGACGTCACGACGGCAAAAATTCCTCAAAATTCCTCAAAAATGACTCAAAATGACTCAAAATTTCCCGTTTTAAGAAAAAAATTTCCCGTTTTCGAGGGAAAAATTCCCGTTTCGAGGGAAAATTTCCCGTTTTAGTCCTTAAAAATCCCAGCGGCTAGAAATGTCCTGATAGAGGCTTAAGCATCCTTAACTCAAGCCTCAGTTAAGCCTCTATCAGGATGTGACCTTGACCTTTGACCTTGACCCCGACGGCCATCTTGGATCCACCATCTTGGATGACGTCATTTCGTTTTCTCGAACATTCCGGCATTGTGTTATCCGCCATTTTGAATTATGATGTCACCATTGCAATTTCCGTTACGGCCGCCATCTTTAAATTTATTATCCGATTTTAATGAAAAAAATTTTAAAATTATAAAAAAATTAAATAATATTTTTAATAAAAAATATTTAAAAAAAACCTTTACGACACGGAGCTCGGAGTCATCGGTTCGAACCCGACGAGTGCAAAAAAATTAAAAATGATGACCGATCCTTCCCTCACAGTGGACGCAGGCATACTGACTCCCACCACTTTTTTTTCAAAGCATATATATCGTCAGGTAGTATGATGTCATGTCCGCCATCTTGTCTTCGATGCTGGAAGCCATCATCATTGTATCGTCGGCTAGAGTGCGCCGATGACATGTTAGTTTAATTCGTATCCGCTAGAGTGCAGTTATAATTTATTACTGTGACACCCGCCATCTTGTCATTTGGCCGCCATCTTGAAAATCCGTAATTATTTAGCTAGAAATTCGGGAAAACTTTCAAAATTCATTAAATAAATCACTCATTAATTTACATATTGATTCGATCGATTCCCGTCCTCGGTTCGATCTTGGATGATGCAAAAAAAATTAAATATAACATCAATTTAACATAATAGTAACAGGTTCGAGGAATTAAACACTGCAAGTTCTTTTACAAACATAATATTTATTACATAATTTCTATTCTACTACAGGATAATTTGAGAAAGCCAGCAATCTTATAATCATTTAGTTCCGCAGCGGTGTGAAATGACTAATTCTTAGCTCCAATCGGTTTATACTAGACAGAGTCCAGCCAGAACCTTTACAGACATAGTCCACCTCTTCTTGACAGAGTTTCTGGATACCGTTTTTAACAGTTTGCTTCACATCGTTAGAACTGTAAATTACTGCAGCCGATGTCTTGAATGCACACTTCTTCACTTTGTCATCGAACGGATATGGCTTTCCATATATACAGTCCAACCACAAGTTATATTTCAAAGGTCCGTTTGTTGCTACATCATCAGTAAGCAGATTGATTATGTCCTCTCTGATATCATCAAGAAAATTACAAATGTCTTTCGACTCACCTAACGTATTTAAATAATAATAGTCCTTCAATGTTCCACGAAATGCAGACTGCGCCAAGTAGAAGCCATTATCGTTCACTTGTAATGCTCCGAACACAGTCTTAGGTTTATTTTCCTGTTCAGACGTCATACCAATCGGTTGCTGCACATCGGTTTTCTTGCTTGTACGCTCACGAGCCTTCAACCTAAACCGAGGAGTCGAAATTTCTGCAGGTAGTTCAGCAGTAGGCACACGGACTTCACCTTTACAGTTTTTCGCATGTCGTCGCAAATTATCAATTCGAGTAAACCATTCATGACACTCATCACATCGAAACTTCATGCGAGATGGATTCTTCGTGCATTTGCTCCGCTCATGTCTTCGTGCATCATGGGAAAATGCGAACGACGTATCACAGTAGCTGCAAGGATACCGTGGTGATGAAGACGATCCTTTCAGACCCGATCCAGATACAGGCGTTACAACAGTAGTACCATTTCCAGGCATTCTCTTATGCACATCGATGCATCGTTGTTGCGACGAAACCTTTACTTTCTGCCGAACAGCAGGGCCTTTGCATGCCTTCATGTGCGTTTTCATATTATCTTTTCTGGCAAACTGCTTATGACATTTCTCACAAACAAACATTTTACGATATAGGTTCTTGACACATTCACTCCTCTCGTGTCGCCGAGCATTGCTGCTGTTTGAGAAAATCTTGTCGCAATAACAGCACCGATGTTCGCTAGTTGTCAAATCAGCATCCATTGAAGTCTCCATCGAGGTCGTATCGTCGATCGTCGTGGTTTCCTGCACATCCAGCTCAGTAGTCATTAAGCTATCTTCTGCTGGTGGTATCACATCTGTTGAAATCTCCTCCAGTGTTGACATCGACGTTGTCAACGGAATCTGCTCCTTCTCCGTCGTAGCTGTCGTCAAGGTTCCCGTAGACGATGGTACAACCTCCATCGAGTTCGTCGTTAAAGTCGGTAAAGATGCCATCGAGTTCGCAAGAACAGGTAATTACATGATTAATGCACCAGAAGAAACAAACTAGGTGATCCTTACACCGACGACGTCAGTAACAAACTGAGCGTCCTGTTGTCTAGGACTCGCTTATATACATGCACCGTATGGAATAAAACGCTAGTCAAATAAAGAACCATTTACAATAATACTAGAGTCAAAACAACATTAAAATAGAAGGACCATCAACGAAAAGGCAGCACATTTGGAAGCACCGACAACGAAACGGCAGCACATTTGGAAGCACCGACAACGAAAAGACAGCACATTTGGAAGCACCGACAACGAAAAGGCAGCACATTTGGAAGCACCGAAAACGAAACGGCAGCACATTTGGAAGCACCGACAACGAAAAGGCAGCACATTTGGAAGCACCGACAACGAAAAGGCAGCACATTTGGAAGCACCGACAACGAAAAGGCAGCACATTTGGAAGCACCGACAACGAAACGGCAGCACATTTGGAAGCACCGACAACGAAAAGGCAGCACATTTGGAAGCACCGACAACGAAAAGGCAGCACATTTGGAAGCACCGACAACGAAAAGGCAGCACATTTGGAAGCACCGACAACGAAAAGGCAGCACATTTGGAAGCACCGACAACAAAACGGCAGCACATTTGGAAGCACCGGCAACGAAACGGCAGCACATTTGGAAGCACCGACAACGAAAAGGCAGCACATTTGGAAGCACCGACAACGAAAAGACAGCACATTTGGAAGCACCGACAACGAAAAGGCAGCACATTTGGAAGCACCGACAACGAAAAGGCAGCACATTTGGAAGCACCGACAACGAAATGGCAGCACATTTGGAAGCACCGACAACGAAAAGGCAGCACATTTGGAAGCACCGACAACGAAACGGCAGCACATTTGGAAGCACCGACAACGAAAAGGCAGCACATTTGGAAGCACCGACAACGAAACGGCAGCACATTTGGAAGCACCGACAACGAAACGGCAGCACATTTGGAAGCACCGACAACGAAACGGCAGCACATTTGGAAGCACCGACAACGAAACGGCAGCACATTTGGAAGCACCGACAACGAAACGGCAGCACATTTGGAAGCACCGACAACGAAACGGCAGCACATTTGGAAGCACCGACAACGAAAAGGCAGCACATTTGGAAGCACCGACAACGAAAAGGCAGCACATTTGGAAGCACCGACAACGAAAAGGCAGCACATTTGGAAGCACCGACAACGAAAAGGCAGCACATTTGGAAGCACCGACAACGAAACGGCAGCACATTTGGAAGCACCGACAACGAAAAGGCAGCACATTTGGAAGCACCGACAACGAAAAGGCAGCGCATTTGGAAGCACCGACAACGAAAAGGCAGCACCATCATCAAAAAGGCCGCACATTTGTCATTGGCTCCAATATTCATTGGCTCCAATATTCATTGGCTCCATTATTCATTGATTCCATCAGTCTATTGATTCCATCAGTCTAGTGACTCCATCTGTCATTGGCTCCTACAGTCATTGGCTCCTACAGTCATTGGCTCCAACAACTGTCTTTTGTCTCACCAACTCCAAATATATATATTTGGCTAGAATTCTACGAGTCTAAGAGACTATGAGACCACATGGCTACGAGTCTAAAATGATCTAGCTGGTTACGAGTTATACATGGCTTGCGAGGCTACAGAGCTACGAAGTTTCTAGTACACAGGTTTACATGACTGCGAGGATACAGGACTACAAGTCTGCAAGAGTACTTGACTACGAAGGTACTCGTCTACATGACTCCAGTTACCGCATCTGTCTTCGACGGAATTTTCTCTTTTGCTCCAACTGCTCCATCAGCATTATGTTATAAGATTACAAGGCCTCTTGCTTACGTAGCTTCAAGTCTACAAGCCTCCAATGCATCATGACTGCGAGACTACGATCAATGAGGTTACGAGTCTACGCGATTGCGAGTCTTCTAGGTTACATGATCGCGAGGATATAGGACTACGAAGCTTCTAGAACGCATGGTTACGAGACTGCGAGGCTACAATTCTACGAGGTCCCAAGACATCCAGGCTACGCGACTACGAGCCATGAGGTTACGAGACTACGTGACTACGAATCTTCAAGTTTACGAGACTGCGAGGCTACAGAGCTACGAAGCCTCTAGTACACAGGTTTACGTGACTGCGAGGATACAGGACTACGCGACTTCGAGCCATAAGGTTACGAGATTACGTGACTACGAATCTTCATGTTTACGAGACTGCGAGGCTACAGAGCTACGAAGCCTCTAGAAAACGAGTTTACGTGACTGCGTGGATACAGGAATACAAGTCTGCATGAGTTCTTGACTACGAAGCTACTCGTCTACAAGGCTCCAATTGACACATCTGTCTTCGATGGAATTTTCTCTTTTGCTACATCTACACCATCAGCATTATGTTATAAGATTACAAAGCTACTTGCTTACGTAGCTTCAAGTCTACGAGGCTCCAATACATCATGACTACGAGACTACGAGCCATGAGGTTACGAGACTATGCGATTGCAAGTCTTCAAGGTTACGTCATCGCGAGGCTATAGGACTACGAAGCTTCCAGAACGCATGGTTACGAGAATGCATGACTAATTGGCCGCATGGCTACGAAACTTTATGTCTCTAACTGACTACAATAGCACTATTCAGTGGTGAGAGTTAATTTATTTCATGCAAAGGTACTTGCTGCAAGCAGTTCCACTTTTCAACATCAGATGACGTCACGTTTTGCTTGCAGGTAAAATAATATTTATTTATTTTATGCAGGATGCGGGTTGTTCACTATCGATCGCATAAGAAGAATGGCATCGATAGTCTTCAAGGAGAAGGAAGTTCGTCCTTCCTGCTAGTGCTTCTCAGATTTCTCACGGTCCGCCATCTTGGATTGTGACGTCACGGCTGCCATCTTATATGGGTGTGACTTTGACCTTTGACCGAAACCGCAGGAATGATCGCAAGCACACGTATTAATCATCAAAATATATATAAGAATTATCAGGAGCACACGGAGAAAACCATCATAATATTGGCAAGAATAATCAGGAGCACACGGAGAAAAACGACACATGTTTTCTTTGATATCATAAAATTACAGAAAAAAAATATTTAGAAATAAAAAAAATTAATAAAAAAATTAAAAATAAAAACAAAAAATACATAAATAGATTCTGCTAGCTTGTAAACTTATCATTGCTGAGCAAAGATAGAGTTCTAGTACAAGCCAGAATCTATTTATGTATTTTTTGTTTTTATTTTAAATTTTTTTATTAATTTTTTTTATTTCTAAATATTTTTTTTCTGTAATTTTATGATATCAAAGAAAACATGTTTCGTTTTTCTCCGTGTGCTCCTGATTATTCTTGCCAATATTATGATGGTTTTCTCCGTGTGCTCCTGATAATTCTTATATATATTTTGATGGTTAATCCGTGTGCTTGCGATCATTCCTGCGGTTTCGGTCAAAGGTCAAAGTCACACCCATCTAAGATGGCAGCCGTGACGTCACAATCCAAGATAGCGGACCGTGAGAAATCTGAGAAGCACTAGCAGGAAGGACGAACTTCCTTCTCCTTGAAGACTATCGATGCCATTCTTCTTATGCGATCGATAGTGAACAACCCGCATCCCGCATAAAATAAATAAATATTATTTTACCTGCAAGCAAAACGTGACGTCATCTGATGTTGAAAAGTGGAACTGCTTGCAGCAAGTACCTTTGCATGAAATAAATTAACTCTCACCACTGAATAGTGCTATTGTAGTCAGTTAGAGACATAAAGTTTCGTAGCCATGCGGCCAATTAGTCATGCATTCTCGTAACCATGCGTTCTGGAAGCTTCGTAGTCCTATAGCCTCGCGATGACGTAACCTTGAAGACTTGCAATCGCATAGTCTCGTAACCTCATGGCTCGTAGTCTCGTAGTCATGATGTATTGGAGCCTCGTAGACTTGAAGCTACGTAAGCAAGTAGCTTTGTAATCTTATAACATAATGCTGATGGTGTAGATGTAGCAAAAGAGAAAATTCCATCGAAGACAGATGTGTCAATTGGAGCCTTGTAGACGAGTAGCTTCGTAGTCAAGAACTCATGCAGACTTGTATTCCTGTATCCACGCAGTCACGTAAACTCGTTTTCTAAAGGCTTCGTAGCTCTGTAGCCTCGCAGTCTCGTAAACATGAAGATTCGTAGTCACGTAATCTCGTAACCTTATGGCTCGAAGTCGCGTAGTCCTGTATCCTCGCAGTCACGTAAACCTGTGTACTAGAGGCTTCGTAGCTCTGTAGCCTCGCAGTCTCGTAAACTTGAAGATTCGTAGTCACGTAGTCTCGTAACCTCATGGCTCGTAGTCGCGTAGCCTGGATGTCTTGGGACCTCGTAGAATTGTAGCCTCGCAGTCTCGTAACCATGCGTTCTAGAAGCTTCGTAGTCCTATATCCTCGCGATCATGTAACCTAGAAGACTCGCAATCGCGTAGACTCGTAACCTCATTGATCGTAGTCTCGCAGTCATGATGCATTGGAGGCTTGTAGACTTGAAGCTACGTAAGCAAGAGGCCTTGTAATCTTATAACATAATGCTGATGGAGCAGTTGGAGCAAAAGAGAAAATTCCGTCGAAGACAGATGCGGTAACTGGAGTCATGTAGACGAGTACCTTCGTAGTCAAGTACTCTTGCAGACTTGTAGTCCTGTATCCTCGCAGTCATGTAAACCTGTGTACTAGAAACTTCGTAGCTCTGTAGCCTCGCAAGCCATGTATAACTCGTAACCAGCTAGATCATTTTAGACTCGTAGCCATGTGGTCTCATAGTCTCTTAGACTCGTAGAATTCTAGCCAAATATATATATTTGGAGTTGGTGAGACAAAAGACAGTTGTTGGAGCCAATGACTGTAGGAGCCAATGACTGTAGGAGCCAATGACAGATGGAGTCACTAGACTGATGGAATCAATAGACTGATGGAATCAATGAATAATGGAGCCAATGAATATTGGAGCCAATGAATATTGGAGCCAATGACAAATGTGCGGCCTTTTTGATGATGGTGCTGCCTTTTCGTTGTCGGTGCTTCCAAATGCGCTGCCTTTTCGTTGTTGGTGCTTCCAAATGTGCTGCCTTTTCGTTGTCGGTGCTTCCAAATGTGCTGCCTTTTCGTTGTCGGTGCTTCCAAATGTGCTGCCTTTTCGTTGTCGGTGCTTCCAAATGTGCTGCCGTTTCGTTGTCGGTGCTTCCAAATGTGCTGCCGTTTCGTTGTCGGTGCTTCCAAATGTGCTGCCGTTTCGTTGTCGGTGCTTCCAAATGTGCTGCCGTTTCGTTGTCGGTGCTTCCAAATGTGCTGCCGTTTCGTTGTCGGTGCTTCCAAATGTGCTGCCTTTTCGTTGTCGGTGCTTCCAAATGTGCTGCCGTTTCGTTGTCGGTGCTTCCAAATGTGCTGCCTTTTCGTTGTCGGTGCTTCCAAATGTGCTGCCATTTCGTTGTCGGTGCTTCCAAATGTGCTGCCTTTTCGTTGTCGGTGCTTCCAAATGTGCTGCCTTTTCGTTGTCGGTGCTTCCAAATGTGCTGTCTTTTCGTTGTCGGTGCTTCCAAATGTGCTGCCTTTTCGTTGTCGGTGCTTCCAAATGTGCTGCCGTTTCGTTGCCGGTGCTTCCAAATGTGCTGCCGTTTCGTTGTCGGTGCTTCCAAATGTGCTGCCTTTTCGTTGTCGGTGCTTCCAAATGTGCTGCCTTTTCGTTGTCGGTGCTTCCAAATGTGCTGCCTTTTCGTTGTCGGTGCTTCCAAATGTGCTGCCTTTTCGTTGTCGGTGCTTCCAAATGTGCTGCCGTTTCGTTGTCGGTGCTTCCAAATGTGCTGCCTTTTCGTTGTCGGTGCTTCCAAATGTGCTGCCTTTTCGTTGTCGGTGCTTCCAAATGTGCTGTCTTTTCGTTGTCGGTGCTTCCAAATGTGCTGCCGTTTCGTTGTCGGTGCTTCCAAATGTGCTGCCTTTTCGTTGATGGTCCTTATATTTTAATGTTGTTTTGACTCTAGTATTATTGTAAATGGTTCTTGATTTGACTAGCGTTTTATTCCATACGGTGCATGTATATAAGCGAGTCCTAGACAACAGGACGCTCAGTTTGTTACTGACGTCGTCGGTGTAAGGATCACCTAGTTTGTTTCTTCTGGTGCATTAATCATGTAATTACCTGTTCTTGCGAACTCGATGGCATCTTTACCGACTTTAACGACGAACTCGATGGAGGTTGTACCATCGTCTACGGGAACCTTGACGACAGCTACGACGGAGAAGGAGCAGATTCCGTTGACAACGTCGATGTCAACACTGGAGGAGATTTCAACAGATGTGATACCACCAGCAGAAGATAGCTTAATGACTACTGAGCTGGATGTGCAGGAAACCACGACGATCGACGATACGACCTCGATGGAGACTTCAATGGATGCTGATTTGACAACTAGCGAACATCGGTGCTGTTATTGCGACAAGATTTTCTCAAACAGCAGCAATGCTCGGCGACACGAGAGGAGCGAATGTGTCAAGAACCTATATCGTAAAATGTTTGTTTGTGAGAAATGTCATAAGCAGTTTGCCAGAAAAGATAATATGAAAACGCACATGGAGGCATGCAAAGGCCCTGCTGTTCGGCAGAAAGTAAAGGTTTCGTCGCAACAACGATGCATCGATGTGCATAAGAGAATGCCTGGAAATGGTACTACTGTTGTAACGCCTGTATCTGGATCGGGTCTGAAAGGATCGTCTTCATCACCACGGTATCCTTGCAGCTACTGTGATACGTCGTTCGCATTTTCCCATGATGCACGAAGACATGAGCGGAGCAAATGCACGAAGAATCCATCTCGCATGAAGTTTCGATGTGATGAGTGTCATGAATGGTTTACTCGAATTGATAATTTGCGACGACATGCGAAAAACTGTAAAGGTGAAGTCCGTGTGCCTACTGCTGAACTACCTGCAGAAATTTCGACTCCTCGGTTTAGGTTGAAGGCTCGTGAGCGTACAAGCAAGAAAACCGATGTGCAGCAACCGATTGGTATGACGTCTGAACAGGAAAATAAACCTAAGACTGTGTTCGGAGCATTACAAGTGAACGATAATGGCTTCTACTTGGTGCAGTCTGCATTTCGTGGAACATTGAAGGACTATTATTATTTAAATACGTTAGGTGAGTCGAAAGACATTTGTAATTTTCTTGATGATATCAGAGAGGACATAATCAATCTGCTTACTGATGATGTAGCAACAAACGGACCTTTGAAATATAACTTGTGGTTGGACTGTATATATGGAAAGCCATATCCGTTCGATGACAAAGTGAAGAAGTGTGCATTCAAGACATCTGCTGCAGTAATTTACAGTTCTAACGATGTGAAGCAAACTGTTAAAAACGGTATCCAGAAACTCTGTCAAGAAGAGGTGGACTATGTCTGTAAAGGTTCTGGCTGGACTCTGTCTAGTATAAACCGATTGGAGCTAAGAATTAGTCATTTCACACCGCTGCGGAACTAAATGATTATAAGATTGCTGGCTTTCTCAAATGATCCTGTAGTAGAATAGAAATTATGTAATAAATATTATGTTTGTAAAAGAACTTGCAGTGTTTAATTCCTCGAACCTGTTACTATTATTTTTAATACATGTTATATTTAATTTTTTTTGCATCATCCAAGATCGAACCGAGGACGGGAATCGATCGAATCAATATGTAAATTAATGAGTGATTTATTTAATGAATTTTGAAAGTTTTCCCGAATTTCTAGCTAAATAATTACGGATTTTCAAGATGGCGGCCAAATGACAAGATGGCGGGTGTCACAGTAATAAATTATAACTGCACTCTAGCGGATACGAATTAAACTAACATGTCATCGGCGCACTCTAGCCGACGATACAATGATGATGGCTTCCAGCATCGAAGACAAGATGGCGGACATGACATCATACTACCTGACGATATATATGCTTTGAAAAAAAAAGTGGTGGGAGTCAGTATGCCTGCGTCCACTGTGAGGGAAGGATCGGTCATCATTTTTAATTTTTTTGCACTCGTCGGGTTCGAACCGATGACTCCGAGCTCCGTGTCGTAAAGGTTTTTTTTAAATATTTTTTATTAAAAATATTATTTAATTTTTTTATAATTTTAAAATTTTTTTCATTAAAATCGGATAATAAATTTAAAGATGGCGGCCGTAACGGAAATTGCAATGGTGACATCATAATTCAAAATGGCGGATAACACAATGCCGGAATGTTCGAGAAAACGAAATGACGTCATCCAAGATGGTGGATCCAAGATGGCCGTCGGGGTCAAGGTCAAAGGTCAAGGTCACATCCTGATAGAGGCTTAACTGAGGCTTGAGTTAAGGATGCTTAAGCCTCTATCAGGACATTTCTAGCCGCTGGGATTTTTAAGGACTAAAACGGGAAATTTTCCCTCGAAACGGGAATTTTTCCCTCGAAAACGGGAAATTTTTTTCTTAAAACGGGAAATTTTGAGTCATTTTGAGTCATTTTTGAGGAATTTTGAGGAATTTTTGCCGTCGTGACGTCACAAATCCAAGATGGCGGACCGACAATCACAATCCACTACCTGCATCCTGTTTCAGGACCGGCTATTATATACTACTGTATATCTAGGTATAAACAGTATATTATTTTTTGCAAGAATTAGAATAAACGTAACATTCCAGAGCAAGACTTTGTGCGACTAATGTTGAAGTGGACATGTTTCCTCCTTGTGCTCCCAGGTACTCAAATGTTGAAGCGCTAGAGGGCGCTACGTGCTGAGTTATATAATGACGAGAAACTAGTGTTGACTCTCGCCACAGCACAGATGCCGAAGGCTGCTATGAACCGAGCGTTTGTATCGTGTGCTGGGAAGCACCCTGTAGCGCTTCAGTGGTTGAGCACCAAAGTATTAACCGCGGTTCTTCCGCCTCCTAAGGTATGTACCATGGATTGAACGCCGATCAATCATACTGCCATCTGGCGCATTTAGTGTGTGCGAGACCAGAAACCGAGGTTTCTATAACTCGCTTGGTGCATTGTAAGGCAGGTGCAACTCACACTCTTGTTAGAATCACTTCACTGAAAGAAATGTTTGTATATTTTAGAAGGAAAATCCTTGGAAACCCTGTTGCCAAGAATATTACTTGTAAAACTACAAGGCAGAGCTTTGTACCATGTGCGATTTCGCAAGGCTCTGCCTTGTAGTTTTGCAAGAAATATCCTTGACAACAGGGTTTCCAAGAATTTCCCTTGTAAAAGTACAAATTTTTTTTTAGAGTGTTGGATCAACGGGCGGGGCGCGTGTCTTGTTGGATAGGTTTGGCACAAGGGCCTGTGTGTGCGCTGGCTTGCAGTGTGATGCTGGATGAAGTCACGTGTACCTGTCGTCGGCGGGGGAGAGAAACTCCCCACAAATTAGGTCGGCCAACTGGCGTGATGTTGAGTCGTGGTGGTGAGCTTTAGAGGCTTGTAAGTATGCTGAAATGTCAAGTGACCTGGTTGAACTCGGGTGTGGCGTGTAGTGTAGAGCTGTGCGAGAGGCTTCAACGAGACCTCAAGAACACAGACCGTGGATTCTGGAACATGCTGCATACCAAGAAGCTGCCGTGCGTGTGAGGAGGGAGGGGTGGGGGAGACCAGCAAGACGTGTCGACCCCGGAGACACCCGCAGACGCCCGCCGGCGCTCGACGTCTGAGCTCTTATCAGCCGCGCCGGGGCGGAGACGGGCCGTCGCAGGGCTGACAACACCCCCCGGCGCCGCGCTGAAGTTTCCCCCCTCCAGCGGAGTGGCAGTCCGTGACGTCGACCGCGCCCCTCCACGCCCCCTTCCCCCTCCCCCCCAAAACAGCCGCGCTGCTGATTGGGTGCGCCGCTCACCCCAGGAGTGCTTATCATTTATTCCAGCGCCTGTCAAGAAGTGTAGCGTGTCATGCTGTTTACTTATTTACTAACCTGTCCCACTAGACGTTGAAGGGCTTGCTCTATCGCACATCGAGGTGAAGAAAGAATTTTTTTCAAGATTTAACTCCCAGTTCCTAAGTTATTAAAATTTTAAAAATCACTAGTATTAATATTATAACTGTAAGAAATCAAATATTAAACATTTAACACTGATTAGCATTACGGGAATTGTAAATTAGTTTTAGTTACCTTTGATATTATATTGATTTTACAGTAGTTACATAAAAATACGATTTATATAAATAATAATGAAAATTGAAAAAGCATTTAAATTAAAAATAATTCAGATGAGATAACAGTTTTAACGAACCAGACTGAAGTATTACATTTCACCCAAAAAAAAATTGGCGCTCAGCAAACACATTGAGTAAAAGGTTACGTAAGAATTTTCAAACAAAATTTAAATTTGAAAAGTTTTAACATCATAAACTTTTATATATCATAGCATTTTATATACCATAGCACTTCACGTGGACGGACGTCATATTGGTAAACCTGTAATATCTCTTTCTGTTTAAAAGTCGCAGGAAATAATTTTAAATTTTATCACGAGACTATTTTGCAAACAATTGCCAGTTAAAAAAAAATAGTTACGTTTGTAACCTTTGAGTGTTAAAAAAAAAAGGCAAAAAAGTGAAGAAATCAAATGTTCACAATTACTGGTAAAAGTTTACTGGAAAGATATACAAAACAACTAACTCATTAACGATTGAAATTTCAAATACTACCTTTATTACCATTTTACCATAAGTATTAATCTATTCTGAAGCCCTTTCCTTTCCTTCAAATTTGGAGCATTAACATTTCCTTGCAGAGAAAGACTACTGCTAGTCAAATAGTGGCTTGATTATTCTGCAATGTCTTAGCATTGCCTTTCGCCTATCTGAGGTTAAAGGTCAGCACACCACTGGCTGTAAAGCCAGGAAAGAAAATTAACTTTTAATTTAAATCCCCAAAATGGGCCAGGAATCAATAGTAATCATTAAAGGCACAAAATTTTGTGAAATAATCTGAACAGCCACTGCAATATGGTTAAAACGCTCAAGCAATTTCTTCCTTGCGATTGGTGACCGTCTTCAAGAGAAGCCAATCATTTATCTCCAGGGCATTCAGGACGCGTTTGCTTCCGCACTGAATTATTGTGAGTGACGTGCTGACATTATAAACGTACCTTAAAACAATATTCTATCCAATCACAAAACACAGGCGATGCCGCAGTGTTTTAACTGACAGCTGGTCTCGACAAATTTTTGCGATAAATTATATGTTCATAGTAATCATCATATACTACAGAGCCACCAACCAGAATTCCTGGCAGGCTAATATTGGCCAGTTTGCGAGTACTTCCCCGGGGTAGTTATAGCCCGTGGGTAGAGACTGGAGAAACTAGCTGATTTAATGACCTCAGGGATAGACTCCACAGTTATCAGTTCACTAGGACAAGTTTCCCTGACCGATTATCTATTGACTTGTTAGGAGCTCTAGTGTAGCAGTCTGTGATTTTATATTTCTTTCGTTGAGGGTTTCTCATTTACTGAAAGGTCCTCCTGGTAAATTGTTAGCCAATGATAGATGCAGATCTAAAGTTAAAGTATTTGCAATTTAGCCTAGCACAAAATGAATCCACTAAATATTTCCCGTCTCCACCCATGAGGGGTCCCGGTAGTCGAATGATTACATGTGGGTTCTATCCGGAACGCGGTCAAACACTGAAGCGAGACAAGCGATTTCGTTCCCTTCACTGCTTCTCCTCGCAGTTCAGTTGTTGTCGTGTTTGTAACCGTCCTCGTTCACTGCTAACTATAGTCATCTTCAACTTACGAAGGACGCTGGTTTCAATTTATCCGGAAATCTTCGTCAAGTTACGGCTACATTCGTGAACTTGTAAATATTTTCGGTTTATTAACCAAACATTCCGAACGGGTTAAGTTTACAGCAAGAAGTTCTTCTTAAGTCTGTGTGTGTGTTTACTTTAGTTAGAATTAAACATATAGTAACTCGTAAGTTGATCTGCACCGTATAATCTACGAATATTCAGGTATTTGAAATAAACAACATCTCTTATTTTATTTGAGTTGAATTCTTCATTTAAGAGCCTATGCATTTGAAGTTATTTCCAACAGTGTAGTTGAATATATTTTAAACTCTTAAGGCGTGTCCTAGAACTGTAAGTTATTATGCTTGCATAAACACCAGTTTTTGCTCATTAATTTAAAGAAACTGTTCCCTAATAATTCGATAGGCTATTGTTTACTAAATGTTTTTTTAACAATTGAATTATTGGTTTATTACTTGTTTTGAGTATCTTAATACCAATCGTATTTTCAATCCAAGCCACATCATAGCACTTGTAACCCAGAGTTACAAAATTTATATTAAATTTATATACAACGTGTACTGTATAGTAATAATTTTTTATTTTTTCGAAAAACTTTGTAAATCAATTCCAGTGAAGGAGCTCAGGTGCCTTTAAATAATTATATAAAATAATATAATCTTAGTGAACTTGTGCTACTATGACTATTATGACTATTTGTACATTTAATTTTACTACAACTAGTGATTACTCTCATATGATAAGTTTTTAACCATTGATAATAATAATTTTGTAGAATATTAACTCTCTCAGTAAATAGAGTATGTCATATTTTACTCTTACTATCAGGTTTATTCCATTTAAAATACAATTAGGAAAATTTAAAACCACTTTGAGTATATGTATGGGTGTGTGAAACATAAACAATTTGTGTTTAATTGTAATTAAAAGCCAAATTTCAATCAAATAAATTTTAAATTGTCAAATTCAGACAAAATTACTCAATACTATATTCTTGTTACATTTAACCACGAAACACACAAATAACACTGTACAATAGAAAATAAATTCTCTTTCTCTTAAAAAGGTTCTGTTCTGTATAAGATAATTACTATAGTATTTTATATAGTTCAAAACATACGGGTATTTATGGATTTGAATCCTCCCTATCTTGCTAATAAGCAGGATAGACTATGGGAACACGTATAGCACAACAGTATATTACTAGGTATTTGTCCACAACTATCATAGAGATCACACGATATGTTGTTTGAATATAAAAAAAGGAAATTTGTGGTTCACAACGACACAGCAAGCATAGGAACTATTTCACTCAAGACCACCAGGTCTGAGATTCAGTTACAGTTTTTACGTTTTCTTTCACCGTTGGATTCAGCTTTTTGAAAAAATGTCTTATGGAGGGTTATATTAAGTTACAATTTCGTAAATACGTTAGTTAGCTCAATTTAGGCGTTTACAGTTGCTTCTGTAGCCTTAATTTCAATATGCGCTAAATAGAAAACTATGAATGTGTTATAGGTTCTAGTGTAGATGTGCACAAACTGTGAAAATGTATACTTACATTAGTTCATTTCTAGAATCAATACATCTTTAAGTACTGTTGTGCACTATCACTATGCACTATTTACATATGCAATTAACGGGTATAGACTACATGATACGTTTAGTACTTCACTTAAGCGTCACTCACGCCCAGGCCACCATTATCAAAAGAACAAAAACGAATATTGATAGGTATTTAAAAAAAATGTTATAATTTAAATGCTGGTCTATGATTGGCAAGATGTATGTGTAGATCAACGTCTTAAAATAATTTTTCTGACGCACAACAAAATAAAAAATGGAATGAAAACGTGCAAATTCACTACTTAAATTATAATAAAACCCCTGAAACTTAACAATCTTAAACAATATGATAATTAAGGAAAGTTGTAATTTTCTTTTCTTTTTTTATAACTAGTACTCTTAAAGCGAAGAGTTTTACAACAACATGTTAACTCGAAATCTTAAAACACATTATATTGATACTTCCAGTTCACTGTAATTTTATTAAGAATAAATCCTCATTTCATGTTCATTAAACCACCGGATTACACATTTAAGCAATAAAACCCTTTTTTTAAATATGAACACTTGTTATATTATTCACTCAATGTTAAATTCCCTGGAAAAATAAATAGTTACAGATGATACGTCATCCTAGGTATAACACTTTTAATACACCACGATGTAGGTGATTGGGGTTGTTTCGATACTCGGGGTGGTGTTATGTCCAGTGGTCCGGGCCACATTACCACGAGTCACGTCCTTCCTCGCCGGCTATTCTTGCGGCCCCTCGGAGACAGTTCCGACACCCTTCAAGCGTCTCCATTGTGCCGCCGCTGTTACACGGTAACGTTATTACCGCCCCCCTCAGCCCCCCACACTCACCCCCTCCGCGCGCGCCACTGTTCTTATTGCGACTGCGGGCCACGCGCGACCCCCGCTCCCCGGCCCAGTTCACGTGGTGCGGCCGGCAAGAAGGGGGGGGGGGGGAGTGTATTTTATTGCCGCCGCGAAGCTGTATTAAATCGAGTGGTCACGTGCTTCCGCGCGGAGTGAATAGACGCGCTGTTCTCCAACCTCGAAAAAACCTAACATTCACTGGCCCTGAAGTTTCGTGAATGTTGAAGTTATACTTCTAATGCGACTTCCAACAAGGTTGCGTTAAACGTTTAACGCTACCATGGAGAATAACGCTGCCATGTAGAATTATTTGCATGCAATTAAAATCTATTTTTTAATGATGCCAAAAAAGTATAACTTCTCACGCGCGTATCTAAGTACACGCAGCCATTTTTTTTTGGATTTGTTTTCTTCTAAAAGTAAAATTCAGCTTGGATATTGGTTTGTTACTTTTAAGTGATACTCTCGCAAAAATTTGTTTTTATTTTTCAGGACGGTAGGTTTTTACTCATTCAGCTGATCATTTTTAAAAGCAAATTTTTTTGCTAAGTTACACTAGGTTATGTCGTTAATAATACTGAAATAACAATTTCAATATTTAAATTCTTTAAAAAAAAATATTTATTTTACATTTTTCTCGGGACGTTAGGTTTCCACTCGTTTGGATTGTCGTATCTAAAATCAAAGTTTGGTACGGTTAAGTAATCAAAAATTAAATTTAACCAAAAATTATTCAAACCTATAAACCATCGCAGAAAAGTAAAATTATTTTTTTCTAAATTGGTGAAGTTGGAGTATGGTAAGGGCGTATCGGGGTTAAGTGAATCTCTGGCTTTCCCTCGAACCTAGCTTCGATGTCACGTGGCTCCTAGGCCCCGCCCAACTAGCCCCGCCTCCTTCCTATGTCCATAGAGGGCACGCACGCTCTACAGGATGACGTGAGCCTGTTCGTCCTGTTGCGTTACGCTAAATCAATATATATATATAAATACATTAATGCCTTGTATCATTTGCTAAATTGGTTTTTTCGGGGCTTTTCCTGTAAATTGATTACAATAACTATCTTTCATTTTATATAATGTCTCATGTTTCTTCAATATTGATTTATTAAAACATAATATTATAGTGGTAAAACGTGTCACAAGTGTTCGAAATCATGTTCACTAGCGTAAACTATTAGGCTATATATCGAAGAGATTGTTTTGTAAACATCTGATGACAAAACTTTTGATCCAACAACCAATTAAATTTAGGTATCGAAATTATTTAACTAGAAAAAACCTTATTCATAGTACTAAAGAGAAAATTTAAAAATCATTTAGGTGTGTGAGATCCAGCTTTTAGTTTTTTTAATTATCTTATATGTATTAATTTTATAAATGTCTTGAATTGTTATTACTTTGAAATATGTGACTGATTGTTAAATCTGCTGTAGCAAATGCTAATCTTCTCAAATCATAGTGGCCGGCATTCTTGTCGGAATGAATTTCATTCAGTGTTCGGAGTTATTGTAAAATATACGTGAATTTTTAAATTAATCTCTGTAGAAAATAATAATAAAATACCTTATCACATTCATATAATTTTAATCAATCTTTCATCGTTAAATAAGCAAAAAAATAATAATTCCAAGCTCAAAATAGTATTTATATCTGCCACTAGGCATGAAAAATAATACTTTTTCCCACATATATTTGATTCAGAAATCAAATTATGTATGCATACCTTTATAGAAGATATTTTTATTGATATTTAAGATAATATTTTATCATAACTTAGCTCATTGATTTAATAATAAATATTAAGCAATTGTTTAAAAGTATGTCAAATTTTATTTTTTGTGTTTAAGATATATGGAAATAATTTACAAGAATTATTCTATACATGAATATTCTGTATTTACAATGTGTCTCAGAGTTTGGAAATTTGTGATTCAACAATTTGGGTCAACTAGGACATATATATTTTATTTTTATCGTTTGTGTGTACCTCCACAAAATGTCTAAATCAATAAATCAATTCACCTAAAACATTAAATAATACATAAATCAAGATGATAGAATTTTTTATTAACATCATTAGAGTATATTTCTATAAAAAAATAAGACCAAGATCATGAATGCCTAAAGGTTTTCAAATATGACAGTCAAAATAAGGTAATGGAATAAAAATTATTAATTATATTAATTAAATTTTTTATTTAACCAGATTCAAGAATTTCTTAAATACGTAATTATAAAGTTTTTTGTTATATGTGGTTAAATTATGAAGCAATATTGCTAGAATAACATAAAACTTTGTGTATCAAAATATTAACATACAAAGTGGAATATGATTTCCTTACATCAATACGGTTTCTAGTGTTTGATCCATGACAAATTTACACTAGCGGAAAATAAAATCCAAACACCAAAATTACATTAGTTCAGAGGAATGCAATTAAGGCTAATCAATTGTCTAGGCTCAATATTTATTTGATTTAAGTTTCCAGGTCATAGGTTCAAGTATGCGCGAGAAAATATGTGGCATGGTGGGACATTTATAACCATTTTTGTCACCACGATTTTTTAATGCAAGCATTTGGTCGTACAGGTGCAATAAGTCATTTTGCGTGATGGAGTTCCACACCTGTGCCTTTTGATCAGTCAGATCAGCAGCTGTTAGTGCTGGTATTGTATGGCACTGGATGTGTCTTCTCATGATGCCCCATACGTGCTCAATGGCAGAAATCTCTGGTGATCTCGCAGGCCAAGGCAACTGGTCGACACTCTGCGGAGAACGTTGGGGGAGAGCAGTGGCGTGAGGACGAGAGTTGTCCAGTTGTAAAACACCTTCTTGAATACTGCGAATGAATGACAGCACAACTGGTTAAATCACCAGTCTGACTTACGAAGCCCCATGTCAAGGTTTTTGGGATAATGACGAGAGTGCTCCTGCTGTCAAAGGAGTAATTTCTCCCAAGACCATAACTCCTGGTGTAAGTCCCGAGTGTCGAGGCCACAGACAGCTTGGTTCCGAGCGTTCATCTGGCCTCCTTCCTACCAACCTATGGCCATCGTGGGCACAAAGACAGAATCAGCTCTCATACGATCTCCACTCCGTCCTCCAATTAGCTCTAGCTTGACACCACTCAAGTCGCCGACGGCAGTGATTCGGAGTTAGTGGTATGAGCGCTGCAGGACGTCTGCCTAGGAGCCGTTCCTCAACTGATCGATCTGTCACTCTGGTTCACCTGAAGCTCTAATGGCAGCTGCAGATGCAGTAGGATCCACCTCAGCCACGCGGCGAATACGGCGGTCTTTCTTCTCCGTATAGTGGCCCGTGTGTGCTCGGACCCTGGTCTTCTTGAGACATGGCCTTCCCGTGACCACTGTGGCCGACATCGATGCAAAGTCTTTATACAATAATGCGGTAAGGACATCCGCCTTCTCATAGCCCTATTACACGTCCTCGTTCAAACTGAGTAAGCAGCTGATACTGCCTCCTTCGTCTCCTTGAAGGCATGTCTGGCCCACACATACCTCACAACATCAACACCGGACGGTGATTAACGCTCAAGAAGTGTTCAGGAAGTATTTAAAGCAAACTTTCTTTGCAAAGTCAAAGTGGAGCGACTGATAACTACCCTTCGTTGACTTGCGCGCAAATTTGAATAGGCGTCATCTTTAACATGTGCAAACACGCCTCCCAAATTCCGTTTATCCAGCACAACTCCTCCTTGGTATTGGGATTTCATTTTTCGCTAGTGTATTTGTAAGTTCTATTAACAAAAAAGGTTGAACGATGTTGGACCAACAAATCGTGCGCAATGTATACCTACCAAAGTAAACTCTCAGAAATGTTGATATTTCTAATAAAATGTTTGCTTACAAGATAAGATTTCAATTAAGTTTTTTACCTGTGGAAGTAATTTTAAACAATGTGTATTTTTTATTTTATTTTCTAATAAAATTTATTTTTCATAGTTAAAAATATATAAATTAAAAAAAACAATATATATGATGAGATGTATTAGCAGAGTTAAAGTAATTAAAAAATTCCCTTTAGGTATGGCCTACAACCGTAGGTAGATTTATAAGTAATTACCTACTTATTTTGGAAATTTCCTGGAAACCTATAAATTTCTGAAATCTTTTAAAAACTTCATGTACATAACATACATGTGTTCTCCAATAATCGATATTTTTCATATAATGGGATTTATAGTGATTTTTATAATTTTCAAAAAACCATCCCCATTTCTACCCCTTTGGTGAAATTTCGCTCATTAATATACTTGAATTATATTTTCTAATAATGTATTTTATGTATCAGTTTGGAAGTGATTCTGTGTGAAATTACGTCAGTTATCGTGTAAATAAATTTGCGATAAATGTATATATGTAAGTAAAAACTTTTGAGTTGACGACGGTTTTGTGTCTATGAACTATGGAATGAAAAACTATATAAATATATTTCTGAAGTTACGCTGTGGTAACGGCTACAATTAAATAGACTTTCTTTGAAATCGACCTAATATGCAGTCATGTGCAAATTGGAAAACATTATTTAATTGCATGGTTTAATATAAAAGTTATTGTTACTGTAACAAATTGTTAGTAAACCATTTTAAATTTAAATTTAAATTAAATAAACGCGCACCATTCGTTCACATTACCATATTGCCCCTCTAAATGCTTCAATGATATTTTTACCGGTGTTACTTTTATGTCGTTCGTATAAAGTTTTCGCGTTCAATACAGATCCTTTGAAAATCAAATGTATATTTGGTCAATTAATAATTCAATAAATGTATTTTTTTGCACATACGATTATTAAAACATGCTATCTCAGAACGAAGTGTCTAAAAATGTAATTTTTAATGTGTCAGACAAATAATTGGAATGCCTGTAATTATTAGAATGTTTGGTGGCCCAATTCTGGATTTCTAATTAGACGCTAAGCAGTGCGCACCTCAGACAAGAGGACCTTCAGTCTTTCAGCGGCAGACTTGCATAGTCCAGCATGGCAAGGTATACGGAAGAAACAATTGATCGGGTCTTTCAGTACTCGCCCGTCATATGTAAATATGTAGCAAAATTTTTTAGTGTTCTCATGCTTTTCATATTGCAAATAAACTTATGATACGAAACAAGCACACGCAATATAAAGTATAATAATGCCAAGTTAGATAAATATACTGATCAATAAAACATTCGGTTTAGAAGTACCAACATTTCTAGACGTGATTCGCACACCTACCTTCTGCGTCCTCCGCTATAATTCGCTGTCTGAATCAGAAACTTTACTTGCCACCATCATGCACAAATAGCAGCACGAAACATAAGGAAATTTTAAACCATTAGTATCGGCTTCGATAAAAGAGAGAAAAAAATAAAGGGTCCTAAACCCCAAATTAGGACATAACCTCCGACAAGAAATTTTAATCAAACACTCTCTAACTTCAAGAAATTAACATTAACAGTTAAAACTACGAAGTTTTCTTACAAGTTTGTTAGTGAAATTTCTAAAATATTGACCTGAAATAATTTACAACTCTCATTATAACACCACATAAATATTTTGTTTATTTGTTGGTGCTTAAACGACTGAAACCATTTTGTTAATAGATTTCCTAAAAGCCAAGTAACGTTATTGATCTAATTGAACATTTATGTATGATATTATTATACTATATTGTAATTTCAAAATGAAAATAAAGTTTTTTCCAGTGAAGAGGTTGGAACCATGTCAAAAATTCGCCTATGCGCTTAAAACGCGTGTGCTCTACCGCTTTGCTACGGAGGTTATTGAGAATTTAAAAGGAGAATACAGTATATAGTATCGTGATTTTAATGCCAGATTTCTTATGTATTTTTTAATTAAGATTATTTTTTGCTACTACTATTTTAGTTTGCCAAATATATTTCGAGATAGTTTCACTAACATAGAGTTTCATTTGGCAGACCAATACGTTCGGCATGTCCGCTAACGTTTATGAAAGTGACTATATACGGGTTCATGTTGCTGAGCGTGAGTCAGCTATTTTGACGACTTCGGCCCCGTGGTTTCAAATTTCCGTTCATTCAAGTTCCGTTCCATTCACGAAATTACTGCCACTAACTAAATTCCATATACCGAGAGCTAAGATGTTAACACATAACACAAATTTGGTAAGGCAATGAAAAGAGGAAATACTTCCCTTAGCTCTAAATAACGTCCGCCTACTCAGGCCTCAGTATTTTAACGCCAGGCACAGTATGGGCAGAACAGAGCATGACATAGCAGAACGAAAACATAAAACTGTAAAAAAGTTTTTAACGTATTTTGAATAGTAGGAATTTGTGATTGTTGACAAAGATCCTGCCTTGTGCTAAGTTAAATTTTGTGGTGTAATCAAAATAGAGAAACCACCCAACTGTTGACTGACTACTTAGATTTGAGCTTTGAATCAGATTCGGAAGCTGAGGAACAAATATTACAATTACTTCATCAGAATGTACAACTGTGGAAAAGTGAGAACTATATGAACAACGAGAGAAACGCTCGGAGGATTTTAAAAAACAAAAAATTTCTCCAGTGAACCATTTTGGAAGTATCAATCAAACAATATTTTAAAATAACGTCAAAAATAGATATGTAAAGGAAAGGGTGCCACAATGTATGAGTGAGGGGTCCATAAACGTGGAGCTGACCAAGTGTGGCGCAGTAACGCAGTACCGCGTTATAGTCCTGCTCTGGATCTCAACCAACTGAGTTCTATTCCAAGAATTGTGGCATATGCCACTTTTTGGCAAACAGTTTATTACTCTTTTTGCATTAAAATTGTTGCAGGCTATTGTTTTAATTTTCCTTTATATAATGAGTTTAGATGCCTTTTGTTTTATTTAAATGTCCAACATTTTTATTATCTACTTTGGACTTTTGGTTTATAATTCTGGTAAATGTAGGTGCAAAGTTCTCTAAGGTTGTAAAGGTGATGGAAGAAATATACTAGAACATTCTAAAGACTATGAGAAGCTAATTTATAATATTAGATTATTTTTAATATTTTTTATTGTTTTAGCTTTAGGTATTTTTTTACTATTTATTTTAATAGGCAGCGTAAAACATACTTTATGGGAATGCCTGATAATACGTTGTTGTGTGGTGGGAGAATGCAAGGCAGTGACTACTTTCTGCCGCGCACGACTACAGCGCTGTGTGGCGGCCGCGAGTCGCGACGGTCGTGAGTTCACGGACGTAACTTCGCGCGATATGTCCGCCCGCGGAGGTGTTGTTTGATTGTTACCGGGCCGTATACGAGCTGAGCATGGCTTTTGAAGTGTTCCAAATTGCTGTACGTGAGGATATAAAGACATTTAAGGGACGCGCGAGACATGTGGTGATAGGGCGCGCTGTAAAAATAATCGGCCATTTGGTGATACGCTTTTCGCTCGCGTTTCTGGATCCGCGCGTCGTCAACCTTCAGCTGTAGACTTCAGCTCCAAGTTACGTCCTTTTACGTGCCGGGCAAGGCTGTGTCTGGTACGCTTGCGAGATGCAATTTGACGAGCTCCTGCATGGATCGTCGGCGCTCCGCCCAGTGCATCATCAAGTAAGTCACCCGCCCAGTCTCGATAAAACATTTAGCCCAACGTCTCCCAGTTGTGCTTTATGTTTCGGAATAACAGTAACAGTATTTTGTACGTTCAAGTACGTACACGTAAGCACTGTGTAGTGACTTTCCACCCAGGAAAACTGAAGTGGCTTTCGGCCCACATTATACTAAGTTAATTTTAACGATTATTTTTATTAATATATGCCAATTTTGCGTAAATTTAAACAGGCTTCCCACAACGATATATTTAAGTACATGATATCTGTATAAGAAAAGGAGTATACCTATATTTGCCGGTCCTGCTACTGGGTCCTGGGTCGTGGTAGCAGTGGGTATTGGGCATGGTGTCGGTGTTGTAGGCGCCATCTTGGATTCTGACATCGCAGAGGCCATCTTAGTGTCAAATTTCCACAAAATTCCTCAAAATTCCTAGAAATTTTTCTTTTTTTAAGGAAAATATTTCCGTTTTGAGGGAAAATCCCGTTTTATTCCTCAAAAAATACAATATTCCAAATTTTAAATGCCACAAAAACTTCTGCCTTAGAAAAAACCAAAATTCCTAAAAGCAGCTTAAATATCCTAAAATTAAACCACCTTAAGCCGCTGATATCAAGACCTTGACCTCGGGTGCCATCGTTGCACTTTTCGTTACTGCCGCCACCTTGAAAATCCGTAATTTTTAAGCTAGAATAAAGGGAAAAAATAAAATTTACAAATAAATTCACTTAACAAAAATAACTAATGCTATTTTTAAATTTGAAAATATCTTTAAAATACGAAAAAAAAAAAAATCTGATTTTGAATGGAAAATTTTAAAATTTAAAAAAAATATTTAAGTACGATTTTATTAATTTTAAAGGTGAACTGACCGCTTAAACCTACATTTGACCATGAACTTGACACTGAAACGTGACCATGACCCATGACCTTGACATTTGACCTTTACCATGACCTTGAACTCTGACCTCATATGCCATTTTGACTTTAACCATCTTGGAACAAAGCATTCCAATCCCCAAATGGTGCAATTTTCATTACGGAAGCCATCTTAATTCTGTAGTTATCCGATTTTAATGGAAAAATTTAAAATTCATAAAAAATTTGAATAAATAATTTGAATAAAAAAATATAAAAAAGGTCTTTCGTTCTAACACGGCGAGGTCAAAAGATTAAAAATGGCGACGGATCCTTTGGAAGTCACCGACATACTGACCTCCCACCACTAATGCCAAGCTATATATTACATCAGCCAGTATGACGTTTTGTCCGCAATCTTGTTTTCGTTTGCTGATGAACGCCATCACATTTTATTATGCTAGAGGGCGCTGTGTTCATATTAGTTTGTTTTTTACTTATAGAGTGCAGTAATTATTTAGTATCTGGGAGCCCGCCCATTGTCGGCCGTATTGGCCGCCATCTTGGAAATCTGTAATTTTTCAGCAAGAAATACGCAAAAAATTCGGAAATTAATCAAAATATACACTCATTAAATTAATGATTGATACGATAGACTTCTGTTCGTGGTTTGATAACAGGCAGTACAGAGATCATTATATTAATTTATTATTAATTAAACAGTCCAAAGTCCGACTAACAATAACCAAAATATTATCAATATTACATGAAACAACGGGACAAATGAGTTAGCATACACGCCAGACACTAATGTAGTAAGGACCACGTGTTTGTTACTTACCAGTCAACTCTGTATTTTTTCTTTCCACGTTAAAAAAAAAATCCATTGCATGTGAAGTTGAAAGTAATCACATGCGACAAGTCAAAGTACTTAAAATCAAGCTCGTTAACCACAAAGGTATTATAAAATATCCACGATGCAGAGGCCGCTCGGACGAGAATCGCCTGCGGGCGCGCGGGGAGAGATCCGCAAGCTTCCATAAGTGTCCGGTGACCGACCGCCGGGCCCCAACACGCTGCGTACAGGTCTCAGTCCGCTAACGTGTCACTAACACGTATGAAGCTTCACTGAAATCATAACCCGATACGCAAAAACTACTAGTTGGAATGGCCTTGTAGTACTAAAAACGGAACGACAGTAGACAATGAGCCTACCAAAGAAACATTTGCGCACCCTAAAATTTTTTTGTAGTCATATACAAGATTAAAACCCAGGCCATATGCCAAAAAAATGACATCACCACGAATAATAAGAAACAAAAAATCTTCGTACAGGCCAAGTAAATCTATACTCACGAATATTTTTAACAGGCCATGTTCAATATCAGGCGTATAGACCACGCATCTCCGAACCACGAGGTCAATCTTGTCCTGACTTCAGTCTTGACTACGCACATTTAACGAAACGACACACATTAAAGATAAGAAGAGATCACAAATTTTAGGAAACGACACGCATTCAAGGAAATAAAATAACTCACAATATACGTAATGAACATGCAATGAACACGAAATGCACACACCGATCACGCAATGAACACACGATACCCACACTTGACAAGTAAAGAAAACGGAATGAACACACAATATAACACACTTGGCACACAATCAACACGCAATGTACACACCGAACATGCAATGAACACACAATGTACACAATGAACACGCAATGGACACGCATTACGCACACTGCACACGCAATGAACATGCAATACACAACCAGACACACATTTAACGAAAAAGATGTACATGTCTACGAACCTTCAAATCAACGGGGATACGTTCTCCTCGCAGAGATACGATCTAATCACAGGGATAATTCTCTCTACAAGGATACGATCTAGTCACAGGGATACTTCTCGTCGCAGGTATACGTTCCCACCTCATGGATACGATCGGTCGCAAGATGCGGTATGATACAATGCCTCCAAAAGTCTTTGGCTCCAAAATTCATTGATTCCAACAGTCTTTGGCTACAAAAAAATTTGGCACCAACGTCTTTGACTCAAACAGTCTTTGGCTCCAAAATTCATTGGCTTCAAAATTAATCGGCTCCAGCTGTCATAGGCATAACTGCTCCAGCAATATTTGGCTGCAAGGCGACTTGGCCACGAAGTTTCAAGTCTATGAGACTAAAAGTTTGTAAGGCTACGAGGCTACATGGCAACAAATGCTAAGAGACTACGATGATACAGGACAAGTATACCAGACAATACGACTATGTGACTACGAGTCTACGAGGCTCCAACTAGCTACGTGACTACGAGGTTACAAGGCTACGAGGCAACAGGACCATGAGACTACAAGGCTGCAACTGGCTATAATAGCTTTATTCAGCAGCAAAGTTAATTCATGTCATGTAAATAACTTGTTGCAAGCAGTCACGATTCTTGCAACAGTTGGCGTTACGTGTTGTGTTAAGTTGAATATTACTTATTTTTCATGTGAGATGCGGGATTCTCATTCACGATCGAAGAGGAGGGCTGTGCTAGTCATCAAGGATAAGGAAGTTTGTCTAGCATGAAAGTGATTATCAGCTGTCAAGGCATATTATTTGAATGAGGAATTATTATTTTTTGTTAGAATTCTACCTTATAAAATTATTCTAAGTGCGTATTTAGAAACAGAATCTCACTAATTAAATGTATAAAATTGCGTGTTTCATTAAATATTTTTTTTGACGTGAGAACGTCTAATAAATCTATGAACGCCGGCTGCACGCACGAAAAAGTGTCCCGTCACGCACATTGTTCCGTTACGCTGTGTCCCGTTACGCTCATTGTACGCTTGCGCCGCATCTATCTCTCTTCCACTCGACTGTTTATAAACTGAAGTGAAAAGTTAATGTGGTTTTCATTGCTTATTACAACAACAAATTCGGCAATACAGGTTAATTATTATTCTTGCATTTTAAAATCTGATTACTAGTATAATATCAAGTATTTATTCTTTTATTATTAAAATAAAAATGATTCAATTTTATTCATAAAGTATGCAATCATTTCATCAATGTTTTGTTATGACGTTGTCAAGTTAAACTATCGTCCGTAAACCTACTTTACAGTCAACCAATTTTTTCATGCAGAGATTGATTTCTCAGAAATAACCAGGAGCACACTAAGAAAACCAACAGAAGCGTCGCCATGAATGACCGGAAGAACTCCTGTGTTTCGTCATCAGGATACGGACGCGGTGCTCTCTCAGCCCGCTCACCGCACCATTCAGAACAAACTTCGGTGCGCCTGGGGAAACGTTGGTGCACCTGGCACCGCCCTCCCTGCACTGGTTCCGTCCCGAGCCAACACCCCCTCCGTCCCTGGCACACCCCCGAGCTGCAGGGGCGGTGGTGGCGGGTCCTCGAGGCTACCTGCGCCACCGAGGGACTTCCTGCCCCCGGAGCCCCGCCGCTGCTGCAGGAAATGAGGCCACTGAGCACACTATATCAAGCCGTCTCTCCTCGGGCCTTCCTCACGCAGTATACCGCCTGCCGCCTGGCTGGGTGCTACACGGCTGCAAGGGCGATACTGGCTCTCTTCGGCTCTACGCACAAGCCCTTACACTGGCATCTCTACTGTCGGCCATTTGTCTTTATAAGTCTCTCTGTAGTTTGTTTTATACTTCCTGTTCTACACACCCGAATTTACCAATCAAAGAAATATTTTCTTATCAGTATACGTGATGGACGTAAAACTTTATTTGGCAATTGAATCCTAGACTCGTAAGTATATCGTAGGAGGTAAAATGGCATAGTGAGAGAGAGCGAGAGAGAGAGAGAGTTAAAGAGAGAAAGAAGACAATTTTCTAAAAATTACATAGCGCATTTTTTTTTGCTATTATTTATTTTCGAACTGTTTAGCAACCCTTACTTGTTTGTATATATTAGAAATTTGAATAAAATTAAATAAAAAACAATTAATATACAACGCAAGGGATTTGTTTAAACTTATTTTTTAAACGAGCATAATTTTAGTTGGATTTAACATATTTATATGCTCTAGGGCACATAATTTTATACAATATTAGATTTAATTAATTAAATAATCATTAATGACAAATATAAACCTGTCAGACTAATGCGTGAAAATCATTATACCAGCAAAATAAAAGTTTAGTTACATAGTTAAAACAATATACTTATAACATGTTTAATACTGATATACACAATGAATTAAAATAATACTTACTTCAAATAACACCATTTTCTTGCAAATATGCCACGTCGGTGGTGCACAACAATAAGCTCAAACCCCTGTTGTGTTGCCCTCTGCCCAAATACTCCCTACAGTCGGGGTGGCGTCAGACGCAGGCGGGTCCCTACCGCCGTGACCCGCCTATCCCTGCAGCACGGCGGGGTTCAACCTGAGCCGCACGCCACCACGTGGAGCTCACACGTGGTACGCCATATTGACATATTCGGCTCATGGCTATAGTAGTTTCTACACGCATTCGCTTTGGAAATTTCAATATGTTCAGTTTCCTTTACGTAGAACGTGCTTGTTCCAGTGCATTCTGGTACATACTAAAATTTCACTCTCGGCGCGTCAAAAGTAGTGTAACCTCACGAACGCAGGGGATGATAATTTCGGTCTAGGGGTCAAGGTCAGAAGTTCAGCGTTGATGCATTTACATGCGACACGTCTGGTTCTTGTTTAATAGAACCATCTTGTTGAACCGAATAATAGCTAGGTTTAAAAAAGAGTAAAATAACATATACCGGTTTGCCTTACAATGAATAAATTTAGTGTATTTTGCTTGTTACAGATGTTAGATGTTTACACATCACTGACGACTACTGAAAGACTAGTTCACACACATATATATGTATGTGTATATGTATATATTAGTACAGAGGCTAAATAAATTTTCAAATGACCAGAATACTCAAATTACGGATACTTTTTTTCAGTTTACTAAAAAATAACTTCTTGAAAATAAAACCATAGCAAATCAGTCCGTAGTGTTCTAAACAAAACCATGTTCAGAAACAGGCATGACATCGTGGAAGAAGAACGAAGGCAAAATGTTAAACGACTATAATGATTACGAAGAATATGACAATGCTATTGCTAAAGATACTATCATAGATCACGATAATAATTTTAAAATTTTAAACTTCCGAAGAAAGTAGCAGGCCCTATGAGTGCATCAGCCCACCAGTTGCGCCAGTATTCAGGTTTGAGCGATGGGTCGTTACCACAACACCGAAATACCATAACGCCGAATGTCAAAATTGACCACAACGCCAACAGCTAGAAAACTGGTGTGTACCACAATGCCGAAATAACAACTGAATGAATTTGTGTGTGTTTCTTAAATGTACCTTAACGTCGAAATACCACAATCAAACCTAACCTTACGTAACCTAACCTAACCTAGCGTAATATAACCTAACCTAACTTAACCTAGCCTAGCCTAACCTAGCCTAACCTAACCTAGCCTAACCTAACCTATCCTAACCTAACCTAGTCCAACCTAACCTAGTCTAACCGAACCTAGTCTAACCTAACCTAGTCTAACCTAACCTAGTCTAACCTAATCTAGGCTAACCTAACCTAGTCAAACCTAACATAGTCTAACCTAACCTAACCTTTGTGGCAGTCCTGCAATGACATTTTTCTGCGTTAGTGTATTTCGGCGTTGTGTTTGTGGTACACAGCAGTTTTCTAGATGTCGGCGTTGTGGTCAATTTGGCATTTCGGCGTTGTGGTATTTCGGCGTTGTGGTGCGTCCCCGTGAGGAGCGACAACTACCATCTCGGTGTGACGAGCGACTACTCGCGAGGGAGACTTCGTGGCTGAAGAGAACGAGTCGTGTGGCAGAGTTTGTAAGCGCGAGTGAGTAGTGGCGATACAGAAAAAATAAATCTCTGTACTTTTACAAAGGATTCCTTTGGAAACCACTTTCCAAGAAAAAGTTTGTAATACTGTAGTAAAGCTATTGCAAATTTGTACAACACATGGCTATAGTTATTTTTGTCATAGGCTTAAATTAAAAAACCTTCTTCAAAATAACACTTGAGAATTCCTTACAAAAATTGGCGCATTATATATTATTTTTTTTGATGATTCTTTCTATTATAATTTTATTAGACCATGGGTGATATATTTGAACATTTAATAATTCTACTTTGTTTCATTATGCTAGTTAATGTGCGCAGTTAACAATAAAAATTATTCAGGGAAGGGTTAACAAAAAAACTTGTTACTATTGGAAGTACTGGGACAAAAAAAAAAGTATAACTTCCTGAGTAAGAATTTAAACCCAGAATTACTGTGAACACTATTTAGTAGTAATAAAATTGTTTTTATGTAAATTTACATAATTAAAAATATCTGTAATTCTACATGAATATTTATGTTCCGATTACAAACTAAATTACAGTGGAGAATGCTCGGGAACAGTGATGCGTGGACAACGACAAACAAGAGAGTGAATTACTGGGTACTGCTGTTTACACAGTGACTTGTGTAAACGGTGTGGTAATGAGTTTAGTTTTCCTTTCCGGACAGACATCGGACTGACATTTACTGTGCAGTATTTCAAGGTAGTAACTACTACTGCTTATATAAGCTTAGATAAAAACACCGGGCTATGATTCGACCATATATTATCCATCCGAAACTACATTTCAAATTGTTTATACTCTGACGTGTGGCACTCGGCTGTTGGTAGGTTTCTGCTCCAGAACAAACACCTGCCTTTTCAAAACTTGCCACTTATGTGAATTCCTAGCCCCCAAATCCTCGTTTGAATTATTAAATGAATATCAAGAAGGTATCAATGTGATTAAGAAAACATTTTAACATTATTTGTCCCATCATTTTAAGAATTTGTGCTTGATGTAAGTTTAAATTACTGCTTCTGTTTTTGACTTTACTTTCATTATCAGATGCACATGATATTTTCCCAGATAAAGATCCAACGAAAATGAGAATTTTGCCAAGGTTAGTGAGTGAAATTTTTAGGGGTACACGAATGAGCGACAAATCAATCAAAATTAATTCAAGTTAACCACAGCTAGCGTTGCACAAATATTAATTTACAACATTACAATCAGTATAGCGGCACAAAGCATTGATAAATTTTTGATGAAAATCCCTGCCACTTTATCTTACGGACAAGTTCAACAGAGTACAATGTTAAGCATTACATGAATAACAGTTTCTAAAGTGATATTTTGATAAATACATTTTGATATTCTCAGAGTTCCTGTTCACTGAGCGTGTTCCCTAATGCAGGGATCATGTATGATTCGCGTTTCGCGATAAGTGGATTGATTGTGACTGGAAAAATTTGCGGGTTCAGTGACCAGGATAGACTGCACGATCCTCTGCATACTTCGGCAAACTTCACCTGTTCATTGTCCGTTGCCTAGTGAGAAGAGACCTGAAAAATTCGCAGATTCATTTCGTGTCATGCTAAAATTCAAATAATAATACCTTAGTGCTGCTTCTGCCATTGGTTCACTGTTAATCTGGAGGACTGAGGGCCAATTAGAGACCCTCACTCATAGAAGTGTCGAATCACAGGCCACCCTATCTAGATGACTCACAAGTCAGCAGCCAATGAACAGTTGGCATTTTCCCGAGTGTGTAGAGGATATTGGAGTCTATACTGAAGGTCACTTAACCCGCGAATTTTTCCGGTCTCTACTAGTGAAGCGTCTCTAGGGGGTAAATTATGATTAGATACATCTGTGATTGAACGTGAGTCAATAGCAGAAGTACCACCAAGGTATATATATTTGGATTTTAGCATATCAGAAAAATAGCCAGCGAATTTTTACCAGTCTCTAAAGTTTGATTATTACAAGGCGCATGCAATTTCACGAAAATATTATTAGACTAGTTGCTTGTTTAATCACTAGGGGCAGGAAATTTTCGCGAAAAAATCTGAACGCCTACTAGACTGCAACAAGTTATACCCACACCAGCGGTTTCTTCCTTGTGATTGGCGGCCGTATGCGAGAGAAGTCGTTGCCTTGTTTGCACGAGCCTCTAAGGACGAGTTTGCTTCCACACTGAATTATTGTGATTGGTTGTTGTAACAATCGACATGCACCTCAAAGTAACTCACCCAATCACGAAACACAGACGATGCTACAGCGTTTTAACTTCCAGCTACTCTCGGGATATTTTCACGAAACTTACATGGCCCTATTAATCATCGTAGCATCGCCTGTGTTTCGTTGTTGGTTAAGTTTCTTCCAAATAAGTGTCTCCTGTCGGTACATGAACCACAGCAACTCTGGGCGGAAGCAAACTCGTCCTGAATAGCTCGGCCAAATGAGGCAACAGCTTCTCACGCACAGGGCCACAAATCACAAGGAAGAAATCGCTGGCAAGGGCATACCTCAATGCAGTCTAATGGCTGTTCTGATTTATTCGCGAAAAATACATGCCCCTAATTAAAGCCTCTAGCACTGAAGATTGTTTCCAACAATGTTTTAGTCTATGCTTTCTCCGAGAAACTGCAGTTCGTAAATAAAATGTCCATTCCCTTCATTCCATAGAGGTTGAGTGGTCAGATAACCTGCCTCCCAACAGTGAATATCGATCCTGGATATTTCACGTATGGGTAGAGACCGGAAAATTCGCTATTAAAATTACCTATAGGATGGACTACATTATCCTCTATGCGCTCGGGTGAATTGCATCTGCTCATTGGTTACTGACTTGTAGCACCTGTTATCTGGGATGCACGTGATTCGCTACTTCTTTTGTTTAAATTTTTTTCATTGGCCCAAAGTCCTTTAGATATAGGTACTGTGGCCCAATCACCGAAGCAGCAAAAATGCAAACTTTTCGGATTCTAGCCTATCGTGAAATGAATGCGCGAATTTTTCAGGTATCTACGTATGGGTAACGGGACGGACGATCTCACGAGTTGGTGGGTTTTCTCTGGGTACTCCAGATTTTTTCACCATTTCACTCCGTCAATTATTCACTCTCGTCCCATAGTTCTTTAACGTCTATAATTACCATAAAAAAATCTCGGCAAGTTACTTTTTTTTAGAGATTTTAGACCTGAAGTAAACTCGGAGTGGGGTCAACAAAGAAAAACAGTTTCAAGAGCTTTTGAAAAAATATTTAATTCTTACTGATGTAAAATAAGGAGTTTAAAATGATTAGTATAAATTTTAAGCTGCCTTCCCTCTCGCCAGTAATAGTAACCAAAGGTTTGCCTGTAAATAAAAACAAAATTATAATAATAACTTCTTTCTTTGTTCAATCTTTTATTTGTTTTATTTTTCCTTGAAACAATTATTCACTTTCTTCCTGGATATAAGTAGCAACAAATCGCTTCGTTAAAATAACTTTTATTATCTTTTTCTAACCCTGATATTTTTTTCATGATCATTTGGTTTACATTCTTTATTACAATTGAAGTTGTTTTCAAATCAATACTATCTCCCCCTACATCTGTTTCACTACATCAATTTAAGGAAAATATTTAATTTAAACGTTGTGCATATTAACAAGCGGTTGTTGGTCACTTTAAATTAATTATTCAATATTTTAAAAGTTTTGAACGCAGATATTGATAAATAATGTAACTGCCACACTCGTAATTTTATTACTTTTACCTTACTTGTATTTAGTTTACATGCATTGGTTAATAGTTATGGATATATTTTCTTTGGGATAAGAAGCATAAACAAGAGTACCTCGTTATTAAACTTTCTGCAGCGTATAACAAGGCTGTCATTAAAAATTTATAAACTTTTAGTATGAAAACCACTTTCTGTTTGCACCATTAATGCGACAAAGCTGTTTTAATTAGCTACACCATGATTCAGTAATTAAAAATACTTAACAAAGCTGGTAAATACTGATTGCATAGATTCAAGGGCCTTACCGCTGGCCTAAATAGTTCTGTAGTTAATTTGTTTTACGTCGATGTTCACAGTATGCTATAGCCGTAATTTCCTTTCTATTTTCCTGTCATGAAGTAAAGTTTATTGTACTTTATAAAAACTCTATTTTCAATGTATAAATACAGCCAGAAAAATAAAAATATTACATAATTATTTTCAGTAAATAAAGAATTGTTTTGAAAATTATTTGAGGAATAAATAATACTGTACTTGTTAGTTACAATAGCTTATTCTGCAATGTTATAGTGCAAATATAATAATATCACTTTACTTTATTTCTATGTGTGAATATCTGTTGGTACTTCGAAGTGTGTGTGTGCTATACTGAGATAATTGCGCCCGTCATAAATATCATTATCCCAATTAAGGTATCCTTTCTTTGCGATACTTTTACGCTTGAATGGCGAAATAAATTTAAATTCAAGTGGCACCGAAGTAAAATATGGCAAGTAATAACGTTTATGGAAAAATTATCGTCAACTTTTTTGGAAAACTCTTGTTCTTGAATACGATAGAAAACTATATTTATTAACGGATTAGTATTTATTTAGATTCAACTAGTTTTTATTACTTCTTTTGCAACAAACATGTATGTAATGTTTTTTATAGTTATACTATAGACACATCTGCATGTACTTTTATTAATCAATTCAAAAATTAATTTATTTTAATGTAAACTCGTATGAAAATGAGAGTTACAATTCTATGTGGGGTCAATTTTTTTAAAGTTCTTTATCAAAAACATCACACGCACACGCTTTAACGTGTCCTCCATTAATATGAAACAAAGCAAATCAATATTTACAGATGGATTTAACTTATTGCCGCCGCCACGCCGGGTTGAAATCAACGTTATTTAAATTGAGATTGATAAAGACCGAATGATGTCGCTACAGCGTATACAGCTTCAGTATGTTTTCGGTTTTGTTCACGAGACCCGTCCACTCCAACTACCGCCGATCTCCTGGTATGCTTCTCTTCCCCCCTGATGGTTGCTTCTCGCGGACTCTGCGCGCTCTTCCCGGCTGCGAGCGACGCGATAAAGCACGTGCGTGCGTGCAGACCCGCGAGCAGAGAAACAGCGGCCCGCGCTGATTGCGAGGCGCTGGCGGCGGCACGACCACGCGACACAAAGCAAAGCCAAGCGCGCTGCCTCCGCGCCGAATAAAAATTAAATTGGAAAACATCTAATCAGCATCGATGTTCCCGGCGCGGATACATTCACGAGGTACAGGCGGGAGAGAGATGGGACGAATAAAAAAAAGCGATGCTTTCGTGCACCAAAAAAAAAAAACGAACGAATAAAAGAATGACAATAATGTCCAGTGTGATGACGATAGAAAGAAATAACGTTTGGACACACAGACGCCGGGAGCAAATTCCAAACGACACTAAAAAAAAAAAACAACTGAATAATCCATTCCCGCGTATAAAGCCCACGGCCTACGTATAGGCAAAAAAAAAGCGTATAAAAAATTCCAGGATTTCTCTCGCACGGTATTTTTTTCTTTCTTTTATACTTCTGTTTGTTTTCACAGCGCATGAAAGAAGTGTAACAGCATTGGCTACTCATCGGTTATTTTTGGATCAAAGCTGTGAAATCAATAATATTTTTGTGGTCAGTACCCCACCCCCCCCCCTTTCCCTTTTTTTTCTCGCTCCCGTAGCGGGAAGCCGGTGTGGCGGAGTGCTCGCACCTACAGGCTCATCAAGCTAAGCAAGAAGTGCTGTGGGGGGAGAAGACGTCACACAGCTTACGCTTGAGATAACTTCTAGAAGACTTCTGTTTAAGTGTGTTCGAAGACATATCTTACCGTGATTTAATAACACTTATCTCCCTTTCTATTCCATAAGGGATGACATTTAAAAAAAAATGGTTAAACACGCACCTATTTCATTTTATCTAAGTTTATTCCATCTTTTACACTAACACTTTAATTTACTATGTTTAAATATATGCTTATAATAATTCAATAATTTCACAATATTACAAATACCTCACTTTATTTAAGACTATATGATAGAATTGCATCATTATTTGAAACTAGCTATTTCCCGGCATGCCTTGCTATGTCTCTTTCAATTTTTTTTTTGAAGTAGGTACACATATACGAATCATCTCTATCCCTCTATATATTTATACCTCTATATATATATATATATATTAATAACACTCCAAATCCCTTTTTATATCCCTCTATGTATCTGTGTTTCTATCTATATCTAAATTTATTTCCGTACCTATATTATCTACATATCTATATAACTATATACATCCCTCGCTCTATCACTATATATATCTAAGTAACTGTAGATCAACCTCCCTCTCTTTCTCTCTGTCTCTCTATACCCCTCTTTATATTTATATATTTCTATATCTACATATTTCTTTCTGTAACTTTGTCTTTAAACACTGAAGACAAATTCCCATACATTCATTTTATATCTTTTTTTACCTATGTAAATTTGTATTATTTTTTGCTGTCACAGATGTGACATAATAAAAACATGCGCGTGTTCGAATTCAACATTTTTCAAATTTCAAAGCTGTTAATAAAGAACTTTCGGAGATTTGAGGTTGTGAACAAATATTTAATTTTTATTCACATGGATATAGAGTACAGATTTAAAATTTATTATTTAACATATAGGTTGATTAGTATTTTGCTTAGTGTTACTTAAAATCTTAAAATATTTAACCCCTTTTTTCTTTTCCCATACGGAAGCCAATGTACAAATTCAGAACTAAGTAAAAATGACAAAATCCCTTAACCAAATAAAAGCCAAACTCATTCCATTTTTTTCTTTTTACATTTATATTGAGTTTAAATTGATCTTGCGAATATCGATTTAATGAATTTCACAATATTTTATATTTTTAAAATAATATTATCCCTTCTTACAATTTAAAGGCAATATTTAAGGGAACGTTAAATGAGAGAAGGTAGCTTAAGGTATGTTTATTTATCGTTTCAAATACCTTAAATTATGTTTGATTTAATCAGAAGATAATATTTTTTCTTAAAACCACATATAAAATATTTGACCCCTTAAGAAGTAGAATTTTTCACGTAGTAACAAAAAAACAGAAAACAGCTCAAAATTATACAGACAGTTGCTTTTATTGTTGCAACTGTTTCGTCGACGTCACCCCCACTGCGTTCGTCTGTATTGTCACATTTTTTTTAAAATTATTTCTTCTACGAAATTCACTGAGCGATCTATGCATTGAACTTTTGACATCAGTTGGTTTTTGATTCTTTTCTGTGTATTTTATATTTCATTTATTTGCCCGTTATTGATATTCATCTATGTATGGCATTGATACAGCTTAACTAGCAATAGCGTATGGGACAAAACCATTTCATATCAATCTTTCCCCTTTGCAAGAATAATGTACACATTTCATACTGTGGTTTTGTAATATTCCCAATGTTTGTTTATAGTGATAATAAAAATTATACTTTTTCTTAAGTACGCAATTCTCATTTTTAAAAGTACGGAACTAATTTTACTGTGTGGCTCATGAGGGCATTAGCACGCAAAGCTTGCCATTTTAATTCCTTTGCAATGTCAGTCATCGCAACTTCTTGCTGAAGAGGATGAAATAAAACAAAACTACTTTGAGGTAAACCATCGGTGTTCTTCAAGGCCTCGAGGGGCTGGAAATCAGCTCTGTCACCGTAGGGTTGAGTGTGCTGCCGTGGCGAACGCTGACGTCGACCTAAGAGCCCCACGACTTACAGTATTCATGAGCAGCCCCGCGACGACCATGGTTTTTATGTGCGTGGCTGAAGGTTTGGAAGGAGTGGAGGGGGCAGACAATGCGTAGCGTCGTGTTTTATTTGCATGCTCGCCCCTCCAACGCGCCGGCGAGGATTCCACTGGGCCCGATCTTTATTTCATGGGAGCGCCGGCAATGATTTCTCCACCTTTCTAACTCCTCCCTTTTTTCCACCCGGCTTCCCACTCTCGCAGAAGCTTTAGAAACACCGCAGCTGGCCGGCATTCGTGTCGCGTCGCGGGCGACTAACGGCTCGGAGAACTTGAGGCCCGGGGGACTTGCAGCTCGGGGGACTTGCAGCTCGGGGGACTTGCAGCTCGGGGGAC